>NC_047670.1:78035307-78040307 GCF_011762505.2 Arvicanthis niloticus | reverse complement strand
AACCCTAACCCTAACCCTAACCCTAACCCTAACCCTAACCCTAACCCTAACCCTAACCTAACCCTAACCCTAACCCTAACCCTAACCCTAACCCTAACCCTAACCCTAACCCTAACCCTAACCCTAACCCTAACCCTAACCCTAACCCTAACCCTAACCCTAACCCTAACCCTAACCCTAACCCTAACCCTAACCCTAACCCTAACCCTAACCCTAACCCTAACCCTAACCCTAACCCTAACCCTAACCCTAACCCTAACCCTAACCCTAACCCTAACCCTAACCCTAACCCTAACCCTAACCCTAACCCTAACCCTAACCCTAACCCTAACCCTAACCCTAACCTAACCCTAACCCTAACCCTAACCCTAACCCTAACCCTAACCCTAACCCTAACCCTAACCCTAACCCTAACCCTAACCCTAACCCTAACCCTAACCCTAACCCTAACCCTAACCCTAACCCTAACCCTAACCCTAACCCTAACCCTAACCCTAACCCTAACCCTAACCCTAACCCTAACCCTAACCCTAACCCTAACCCTAACCCTAACCCTAACCCTAACCCTAACCCTAACCCTAACCCTAACCCTAACCCTAACCTAACCCTAACCCTAACCCTAACCCTAACCCTAACCCTAACCCTAACCCTAACCCTAACCCTAACCTAACCCTAACCCTAACCCTAACCCTAACCCTAACCCTAACCCTAACCCTAACCCTAACCCTAACCCTAACCCTAACCCTAACCCTAACCCTAACCCTAACCCTAACCCTAACCCTAACCCTAACCCTAACCCTAACCCTAACCCTAACCCTAACCCTAACCCTAACCCTAACCTAACCCTAACCCTAACCCTAACCCTAACCCTAACCCTAACCCTAACCCTAACCCTAACCCTAACCCTAACCCTAACCCTAACCCTAACCCTAACCCTAACCTAACCCTAACCCTAACCCTAACCCTAACCCTAACCCTAACCCTAACCCTAACCCTAACCCTAACCCTAACCCTAACCCTAACCCTAACCCTAACCCTAACCCTAACCCTAACCCTAACCCTAACCCTAACCCTAACCCTAACCCTAACCCTAACCCTAACCCTAACCCTAACCCTAACCCTAACCCTAACCCTAACCCTAACCCTAACCCTAACCCTAACCCTAACCCTAACCCTAACCCTAACCCTAACCCTAACCCTAACCCTAACCCTAACCCTAACCCTAACCCTAACCCTAACCCTAACCCTAACCCTAACCCTAACCCTAACCCTAACCCTAACCCTAACCCTAACCCTAACCCTAACCCTAACCCTAACCCTAACCCTAACCCTAACCCTAACCCTAACCCTAACCCTAACCCTAACCCTAACCCTAACCCTAACCCTAACCCTAACCCTAACCCTAACCCTAACCCTAACCCTAACCCTAACCCTAACCCTAACCCTAACCCTAACCCTAACCCTAACCCTAACCCTAACCCTAACCCTAACCCTAACCCTAACCCTAACCCTAACCCTAACCCTAACCCTAACCCTAACCCTAACCCTAACCCTAACCCTAACCCTAACCCTAACCCTAACCCTAACCCTAACCCTAACCCTAACCCTAACCCTAACCCTAACCCTAACCCTAACCCTAACCCTAACCCTAACCCTAACCCTAACCCTAACCCTAACCCTAACCCTAACCCTAACCCTAACCCTAACCCTAACCCTAACCCTAACCCTAACCCTAACCCTAACCCTAACCCTAACCCTAACCCTAACCCTAACCCTAACCCTAACCCTAACCCTAACCCTAACCCTAACCCTAACCCTAACCCTAACCCTAACCCTAACCCTAACCCTAACCCTAACCCTAACCCTAACCCTAACCCTAACCCTAACCCTAACCCTAACCCTAACCCTAACCCTAACCCTAACCCTAACCCTAACCCTAACCCTAACCCTAACCCTAACCCTAACCCTAACCCTAACCCTAACCCTAACCCTAACCCTAACCCTAACCCTAACCCTAACCCTAACCCTAACCCTAACCCTAACCCTAACCCTAACCCTAACCCTAACCCTAACCCTAACCCTAACCCTAACCCTAACCCTAACCCTAACCCTAACCCTAACCCTAACCCTAACCCTAACCCTAACCCTAACCCTAACCCTAACCCTAACCCTAACCCTAACCCTAACCCTAACCCTAACCCTAACCCTAACCCTAACCCTAACCCTAACCCTAACCCTAACCCTAACCCTAACCCTAACCCTAACCCTAACCCTAACCCTAACCCTAACCCTAACCCTAACCCTAACCCTAACCCTAACCCTAACCCTAACCCTAACCCTAACCCTAACCCTAACCCTAACCCTAACCCTAACCCTAACCCTAACCCTAACCCTAACCCTAACCCTAACCCTAACCCTAACCCTAACCTAACCCTAACCCTAACCCTAACCCTAACCCTAACCCTAACCCTAACCCTAACCCTAACCCTAACCCTAACCCTAACCCTAACCCTAACCCTAACCCTAACCCTAACCCTAACCCTAACCCTAACCCTAACCCTAACCCTAACCCTAACCCTAACCCTAACCCTAACCCTAACCCTAACCCTAACCCTAACCCTAACCCTAACCCTAACCCTAACCCTAACCCTAACCCTAACCCTAACCCTAACCCTAACCCTAACCCTAACCCTAACCCTAACCCTAACCCTAACCCTAACCCTAACCCTAACCCTAACCCTAACCCTAACCCTAACCCTAACCCTAACCCTAACCCTAACCCTAACCCTAACCCTAACCCTAACCCTAACCCTAACCCTAACCCTAACCCTAACCCTAACCCTAACCCTAACCCTAACCCTAACCCTAACCCTAACCCTAACCCTAACCCTAACCCTAACCCTAACCCTAACCCTAACCCTAACCCTAACCCTAACCCTAACCCTAACCCTAACCCTAACCCTAACCCTAACCCTAACCCTAACCCTAACCCTAACCCTAACCCTAACCCTAACCCTAACCCTAACCCTAACCCTAACCCTAACCCTAACCCTAACCCTAACCCTAACCCTAACCCTAACCCTAACCCTAACCCTAACCCTAACCCTAACCCTAACCCTAACCCTAACCCTAACCCTAACCCTAACCCTAACCCTAACCCTAACCCTAACCCTAACCCTAACCCTAACCCTAACCCTAACCCTAACCCTAACCCTAACCCTAACCCTAACCCTAACCCTAACCCTAACCCTAACCCTAACCCTAACCCTAACCCTAACCCTAACCCTAACCCTAACCCTAACCCTAACCCTAACCCTAACCCTAACCCTAACCCTAACCCTAACCCTAACCCTAACCCTAACCCTAACCCTAACCCTAACCCTAACCCTAACCCTAACCCTAACCCTAACCCTAACCCTAACCCTAACCCTAACCCTAACCCTAACCCTAACCCTAACCCTAACCCTAACCCTAACCCTAACCCTAACCCTAACCCTAACCCTAACCCTAACCCTAACCCTAACCCTAACCCTAACCCTAACCCTAACCCTAACCCTAACCCTAACCCTAACCCTAACCCTAACCCTAACCCTAACCCTAACCCTAACCCTAACCCTAACCCTAACCCTAACCCTAACCCTAACCCTAACCCTAACCCTAACCCTAACCCTAACCCTAACCCTAACCCTAACCCTAACCCTAACCCTAACCCTAACCCTAACCCTAACCCTAACCCTAACCCTAACCCTAACCCTAACCCTAACCCTAACCCTAACCCTAACCCTAACCCTAACCCTAACCCTAACCCTAACCCTAACCCTAACCCTAACCCTAACCCTAACCCTAACCCTAACCCTAACCCTAACCCTAACCCTAACCCTAACCCTAACCCTAACCCTAACCCTAACCCTAACCCTAACCCTAACCCTAACCCTAACCCTAACCCTAACCCTAACCCTAACCCTAACCCTAACCCTAACCCTAACCCTAACCCTAACCCTAACCCTAACCCTAACCCTAACCCTAACCCTAACCCTAACCCTAACCCTAACCCTAACCCTAACCCTAACCCTAACCCTAACCCTAACCCTAACCCTAACCCTAACCCTAACCCTAACCCTAACCCTAACCCTAACCCTAACCCTAACCCTAACCCTAACCCTAACCCTAACCCTAACCCTAACCCTAACCCTAACCCTAACCCTAACCCTAACCCTAACCCTAACCCTAACCCTAACCCTAACCCTAACCCTAACCCTAACCCTAACCCTAACCCTAACCCTAACCCTAACCCTAACCCTAACCCTAACCCTAACCCTAACCCTAACCCTAACCCTAACCCTAACCCTAACCCTAACCCTAACCCTAACCCTAACCCTAACCCTAACCCTAACCCTAACCCTAACCCTAACCCTAACCCTAACCCTAACCCTAACCCTAACCCTAACCCTAACCCTAACCCTAACCCTAACCCTAACCCTAACCCTAACCCTAACCCTAACCCTAACCCTAACCCTAACCCTAACCCTAACCCTAACCCTAACCCTAACCCTAACCCTAACCCTAACCCTAACCCTAACCCTAACCCTAACCCTAACCCTAACCCTAACCCTAACCCTAACCCTAACCCTAACCCTAACCCTAACCCTAACCCTAACCCTAACCCTAACCCTAACCCTAACCCTAACCCTAACCCTAACCCTAACCCTAACCCTAACCCTAACCCTAACCCTAACCCTAACCCTAACCCTAACCCTAACCCTAACCCTAACCCTAACCCTAACCCTAACCCTAACCCTAACCCTAACCCTAACCCTAACCCTAACCCTAACCCTAACCCTAACCCTAACCCTAACCCTAACCCTAACCCTAACCCTAACCCTAACCCTAACCCTAACCCTAACCCTAACCCTAACCCTAACCCTAACCCTAACCCTAACCCTAACCCTAACCCTAACCCTAACCCTAACCCTAACCCTAACCCTAACCCTAACCCTAAC
>NC_047670.1:76232807-76472807 GCF_011762505.2 Arvicanthis niloticus | reverse complement strand
CAGTCTTAGGGGACTCCTGTGAAAGGGCCATTTGACTTCCAAAGGGTTGCAACCCACAGGTTGCAAACTGCTGGCCTAGGATATCTTGAGAGACAGGTCAGAGTTGACCGAACTCTGACCCATCTCTCTGCTTTCCCCTCCCAGCTGTGCCCCTGGCCGCCTTGGTCAGCTGTGTGAATGCTCTGAGGCTGACCTGTCCTCCCCAGATTTGGAATCTGGCTGCCGGGCCCCAAATGGGACAGGGCCCCTATGCAGCGGGAAGGGTCGATGCCAATGTGGACGCTGCAGCTGCAGTGGACAGAGCTCTGGGCGTCTGTGCGAGTGTGATGATGCCAGTTGTGAGCGACACGAGGGCATCCTCTGTGGAGGTACCTAGAGCTTTTGGAAGGAGGGAGGGGGAGAAGGGAGAGGAAGGAAGAAGGAGGAGGGAGAAGGAGGAAGGAGAGGGAGGGGAGGAGGGAAGGGGAAGAGGGAGAGGAAAAGGGATGGGGAGAGGGAGGAGGAAGGGGGAGAAGAGAAAGGAGGAAGGAGGGTAAGGGGAGGAGGGAAGGAGGAGAGAAAGGAGGAAGGAAGGGAGGAGGGGAAGGGAGGAGGAAGTGGGAGGAAGAGGGAGGAGGAGGGAGAGGGAGGTAGAGAGAAAAAGGGGGGAAAGGGGAGAAGGAGGGAGGAGGGGAGGAAAGAAAGGAGGAAGGAGGGCAGAGGGAGGAGGGAAGGAGAAGAAAGGGAGGAGGGGGAGAGGAGGAGGGAGTGGGAGGAAGGAAAGGGAGGATGGAGGGGAGGAGAGAAAGGAGGGAAGAGGGAGGAGGAGGGGGGAGAGAGAGGGAGGGTGAGGAGGGAGGGAGAGGAGACTTTTGACACGCTGTGAAGGCATGCTGAGCCGACTGTGTGTAGGAATGGTGGTCACCCTTTGCATGGTTCTTACCTAGGCTTTGGCCACTGCCAGTGTGGAGTGTGTCACTGTCATGCCAACCACACTGGCAGAGCATGTGAGTGCAGTGAGAGTGTGGACAGCTGTGTCAGTCCTGAAGGAGGGCTCTGCAGTGGGCACGGAGACTGCAAATGCAACCGTTGCCAGTGCATGGATGGCTACTACGGGGCTCTGTGTGACCAGTGCCTAGGCTGCAAGTCACCATGTGAGCAATACAGGTGAGGCCTCTCGTCTTTCATCTCAGGAGCTGGGGCCGTGAAACTTGGTGGTATTCCTGCCTGCCTGTTCTTAAGGGTGTGTGGTGAGGGTTGATGGGTAACAGCTGCGCAGATGCGAATCCATTGATTAGCATTCACCGGACAGGGACTGTGCGGAGTGCGGGGCATTTCGTACGGGTCCCCTGGCAGCCAACTGCAGCGTGGCCTGTGCTGCCGTGAATGTGACCTTGGCCTTGAACCCTAACTTGGATGATGCCTGGTGCAAAGAGAGGACGATGGACAACCAGCTGTTCTTTTTCCTGGTGGAGCATGTGGTCGGAGGAGTCATACTGAGAGTGAGACCTCAAGAGAGTAAGTGGGCAGAGACAGCAAGTATGACTAGTGGAGCTTTCTGGGCAGGACCTCAAAGCCAGGGACGTAAGATAAGGGTAATGGGTTTGAAACAGCCGCAAACCTAGGGCAGAGGCAGAGGGGATGAGACTCAGGCCCTAGGAGGGAGGACAGCCTTGGGGTCTGCTGGGTCCCGCTTTCAATGACAGGGCTGGGGAGGCTGGACACCCTTTGGGTAGTTGTGGATCAGCCCTTGTGCCTTGGCCCCACCAGAGGGAGCGGATCATACCCGTACCATTGTACTGGGCTGCATAGGGGGCATTGTGGCAGTGGGACTCGGGCTGGTCCTGGCTTACCGGCTCTCTGTGGAAATCTACGACCGCCGCGAGTACAGTCGCTTTGAGAAGGAGAGGCAGCAACTCAACTGGAAGCAGGTGAGGGCAGCATTTAAGCTTCCCCCATTCAAGTCCCTCCCTCAGCATGAGCAGGCCTTCTAGATCTGGCCTCATGGGGCGGTAATGGGGACAGCCTGAGAGTTTTCCTTACAATGTGCAATGTTTTCCCACAGGACAGCAATCCTCTCTACAAAAGTGCAGTCACAACCACTGTCAACCCCCGCTTCCAAGGGACCAAAGGCTGCTCGCCGTCCCTCTCTCTGACCCGGGAAGCAGACTGACTTAGGATTCTTGTCTTGGAGGACAATGGGGATAAGAGGGTCAACGTCTGTCAGGAAAAGCTGTTGCCCCTGTTGCCTTTTTTTCAGTGACCTTCATAGGGCAGCTTACCACTGCAACAGCCGGTCCTTCCACAATAAAGTGTTGCCTCAGACTTCTAGCCTCTACTTCACGCTGGGACAAAACCAGAAACAAACAAAAATACCAGACTATGTAGCCTAGGTCTCTCACCTGAGCCGATGGAGTCTTGGATGCATGCTGGAGGCACTGCTTTTGAAGGGACCCTTGCTAGCAGGAGTTAGACCTGATTCTGTCAGGTTGTTGAGAGCCTTTTTATTTTTTTTAAATTTTATGTATGTGGGTACACTGTCACTGTCTTCAGACACACCAGAAGAGGGCAATGGATCCTATTACAGATGGTTGTGAGCCACCATGTGGCTGCTGGGAATTGAACTCAGGACCTCTGGAAGAGCAGTCAGTGCTCTTAATCTCTGAGCCATCTCTCCAGCCCACTTTTTTTTTTTAAATAGCAGAGATGTTTTTGCCTCTACCACCTGATGCTTCTCTATGGAGAAAAGACATCTTAACAGGGCAGTTAGCTGTTTTGCAACTAGTAGGGTGGTGGTTGTATTGAGGGAGGAAAAGCAACCCACTGAAACCATTCTGGCCTTTGGAGAAAAAGTTCCCCCAGCAAATCAAGTCTTCTCAAAGTGGACATGGGAAGTAGAAAAGCGCTGTCTTTTTTATTTAAATATCCTAAATATGTCACAAAGGAACATACACTGCACTTTAATGGTAAAAAGATACAAGTTTATAACATCTTATAAAAACTACATTAAAAGTGATCTTGTCCATTTGATAGTCCCCTCCCCATAGCAAAATAAGTATATTTTAAAAAAAAAAAAGGAGCATGGTAGGAGGGGAGTTGGAGATCAAAAGCCCAGGGCCACAGCAGGGACAGAAGGAACCTAGGGGGAGAGGGTGGAAAGTGTGGCCACCCCACTCCTCTAACCCTCTGTCAAGCCATGAAGTACAATCAGTAGCTAAATGACAAGAGGCTGTTGGGAATGGACGGAAAGGGCAGGCAGGCACCAGCAAGGGTGGGAGGGAAGGGCAGGGCCTGGGGCAAGAGCCCACCCCAAGGGCTGGTATTCCTCTCCCCACCAACCCCACGTCCATGTTCTGATGTCTGATCACCCACCTTCTCCTCATTTCCCCTTCTACACACACCTGAGACATCTGTCCAGTGCTAACAACCCACCCCAGCAGAGGGGGTATCTGGCCCAGGAGCCTTTGCAGCTGTCTGCGTTCCCTAGGGTAGAGAGGTGGCTCCTGGGCCTTCAGCTGTTGCGTTACTCTCCACCCCAGGGCCTGTCTGCCCTTACCTACTGCCAGCTTCTGATTTTCACACTTGGCCTTGGCAGTGTGGTTCTGGTTGGGCCATCAGTACACATCCAGTTCTCTCTCACTTCTCTCAGCTTCAACACAGGCAGGAAGCCATGGTCTGAAAGGCCTGCTCTGACCCAGTACACACATTCATGCATGCAGAGGCATGGGTCACTCTTCCAACTTTCAGCACAAATTGATCGTCTTCAAGTGGCGCAGGAGGGGGCGGAGAATCCCACTCTCAAAAGCATTTTTAGGAGGGTATCTTTCGAGACGTATCCTCTTTCCCAGAGTTGAGTGACAGAAAAATCCCAGCCCATTAGAATCCTCTAACAGTAAAAGGTTTGTGTGACATGCACATGGATGCCCAGGGGCACATGGTGGATGGAGGTTGGAGGTGCAGGTTCTAGAGTGTGTCACAGAGACAGCAGGAAGCTAGAACACACGGCAGTGCATGTTCCTCAGACCTCCTCTCAGGTGCTATCAGAGGAAAGCTGAAGGCTGAGACATCCTCCCTTCTCCCCTTAAGTACCTCTACCCTGAAGCTGTGGTAGACCATCCCCCAATACACTGGAAGAGGCCTTAGTATAGGTTGCCTGGCTCTCATTTGCAAGTCAAGAACATCTTCCTAGAGGCAGCCATCTCAGATTCCTACCCATGGCTGCAGCTGCGTGCTCAGGTGTAACCCAGTGATTACACCTGAAGTAGGTCTCGGGGGTGGGTAAGCGCTCAAAGAAATCCTACAATCTCCCTCAAGAATCCTGTCTTTAGCAGGAAGAGAGTTATTTCACTTTAGGAAATACATACTCAGAAGCCCTGGCTTAGAAACACTCTGACCAATACAGTTAAATCAACCTAACAATAATGAGAAAACCCCTCAACACCATGCTGGAACAAGCTCCTCTGTTCCCTTGCTCTCAGCAAGCTCTGGGAGGAGGATGTCCTTTCTGGTCTGGGTGGGAAGGCTGCCTGCCCTATGCTTACTGTCCTTCAAGTTGGTGGACGAATAAATTTCGGTCAATAATTCTCATCCCTTCCAAGCAAAGAAACATAACCACTCACAAATCAGACACACACACAAATCCGATCACTTTTCCAGGTGTGGACAAGATGGAAGGGTGTAGTAAGAGTTAAGGTCAAGAATAAAACAGACATGAGGTGTCTTCCTGCAATCCTTCCTCTGAAGCACCCTCCTCCACCACTCTGCAGGGATGCTTATTCAGGAGCCAAGGCTGGTTCTCTGAGACTGAGGACCAGACCAGAGCTCCATCTCCTCTACTTGAACAGGCAGAGGATTCCGGCACGGAGAGTGTTCTCTTACACAGGTCATGTGAGGACTGTCACAAGTTTTGTTCTTCTCACAGTTGTTAGCAAAACTCTGGACTATCCTTGTTCTAAGAGGGCACACAAGGACAGCCCACCAACACCCACAGCTCCCTGCCCAACTGTGCCTGGATTCTAGAGTTAAGGACAAGCGAGGTAGCCACACACCACAACCAAGACCAACTGCCCAGAGAAGAGGGCCGAATGGGCTGCCCCACCCAAGCTTCCTCCACAAGGCACTTGAGCTGACCCCATCAGGCCTCAGTGCTGACAGACCATGGGAACACCCGTGACACAACACCGCTCTTCTTGAGGAGATAAGCAAAGGTTTGCCCACTCTTCTTGTCTAGCCCACGTCTGTCCTTCCCAGTGTCTCCTTTTGTCCTCAGTGTATAAGAAGTCCAAGGAAGCTCAGCTGCCAGCCCCGGTCCTATTTGCTTTCAAAGAGGAAGGGCAGGCTGTGGAACACCGAGGGACTATGGTGACAGAAAAGGCCAGACCAGCCACAGTCCTTGCTGTGCTTTAGGACTTTCCCCTCCACATTACCTGTATCCCCAGTTTACCTGCTGAAATTGCTTTTGAATAAACAAAAACAAGAGCAGAACAAACAAATACCCTTCCCCAGTCCTTTCTGTTTTAGCTGCCAGTTCCAGTCCAAGGCTGTGGGAACATTCAGTCTTGGTCCTGCACCTGTGAGTCCCCACCTCACCTCAGCTGAGCTCAGGGACCGGCTCCCTGGCCAGGAATGCTGCAGATGTCCCCGGGATACTCATAGTCTCTGACTAGTTACAGAGCGGAGGCTCTGGAGCTGATGTCCTCTGACACTCTTCTGCTCACCTGGGGCCAGTCCTCTAGGAAGGGGGACAGGTTCAGAGGAAGCGGTGGTGGGACTGTCAGAGCACAGGGCTATGATCTTCTGAAGACTCTCCTCAGCACTCCCACCACCTAGGGCCCCTCATGCCTACAGAGAAAACTGCCCATCAGAAGTCTTGGACTGGCATCCTTGGCACATCCGTTTGTGTCTGAGTAATCGGTCTGTCCGAGAAAAACACTGTGAAGAGAGAGAAGATTAAGTCACTAAGAGAAACTCAGTCTCAGATTAGCAGGTCCCTTTCCTTGAAGAGGAGGTATACGCTATGTTCTCGTTCTCTTAGCAGCTACGCAACAGAAGCACACAGTGGACACGAAAGCTCGTTTTGCTGGGTATTGTGTCAAATGCCTGTAATCCCTGAACTCAGGAGGCAGAGATAGGTGTGCAACTCTGAATTTGAAGCTAGCTAGACTGGTCTACATAATGAGTTGTAGTATAGCCAGGATAGTTAGAGACCCTGTCTCAAATAAACAAACAAAAAGTCCCAGATGCTGGTTTGAGCGGCTGGGGATGCAGCTCAGTTGGTAGACTGTTTGCCTAGTACACCTGAAGCCCTGGCCTTGTCACTCAAAACTCTATAAACTGAGCATGGTGGTGTACACCTGTAATCTGAGCACCTGGGAGCTGAAGGCAGGAAGATCAGATGTTCAAGGTTATCCTTGGCTACCTGGCAAGTTGGAAGCCAGTGTGGACTACTTAAGACCCTATCTCAAAAAGGATGAGGTGGCTCAGCAGGTTGGGCCACATGTTACCCAGCCTGATGACCTGAGTTTGATCCCTAGAAGAAACATAAGAGGAGAGAACAGATTTCCAAAAGCTGCCCTATGCTCTCCACACTTCTGCTATACTATATATACACAATATACTATATATACACAATAACAAATGTTACAATAACATCATCATTACCACCTCCATCATCATATCAACTCATATTTACCACCAGCAGCAGCAGCAGCAGCCGCCGCCGCCACTGCCAGTGTTGGTGCAAGAGGGCCTGACCTTCTAATGCCAGTTATATCACTTAGTCATGTGACAGAGGGCAAATTACCTAACAGCCCTGAACCTGTCTGTTCACCTGAGGGAACAGGTTAAAAGCACCCAACACAGTGTAGCTGTTTCACTCATCAAATATTTACTGTTTGTTTTGTCAGAGTGGAGCTCAATCTCAGGAACACATGCTTGGAAAGCACTCAGCCTCTTATCACACACTCATCCTAAGGCATGAACACTTTTCTGGCCTAAAGACAGGGTGGAAAACTGGAAGGAGGAGACATCCCTCATGTTTCTGTGAGACTGGTCTTGCTATTTAACTGATTCTGGCCAAGAACTTGTGATCCTCTCGCTTTGCCTCCTGAGTGCTGGGATTAAAGCATGTGCTACCAAACTTGGTTCCTTCATGGAATTTCATTCCTTCATCTTTGGCACTGTGCAGAGCTCACACAGCCCAGGCTGGGCCCAGACTTTCTATGGGCAGCCGAGGATGTCTGTGGGATGCTGGGTTACAGCCTCACATGGTCGTCGTTGTCAGGAGCAGTAGCAGCTCCCGACCTAGCACACTGAAGGCTCGGTGTGGAAACGCTGAACAGAGCACGCAGGAGAGTTAGCTACCACCACTGCTCATCCGCTGTCCCTGTCCCTACACTCTCAGATCAGACACTGAACCCCACGGCAAAGATTACATCTCCTCCTCTAAGGTGCAGGAGCTTTGAAGTTGGACAAAATTCAAACTCTACTCTTATCTGCTGTGAGTCGGGGAAACTGATATCCCTCAACTTCAATTTCCCCATTACATGAAATGAGGGTGGCAGGCTACCCTGAGGAGATAACGTGAGATTAAAACACTCCCAGCAGCTGTATACACCGTTACTCCTAGCACGAGGCAGAGGCAGAGGCAGAGGCAGAGGCAGAGGAGGCAGAGGCAGAGGAGGCAGAGGCAGAGGAGGCAGAGGCAGAGGAGGCAGAGGCAGAGGAGGCAGAGGCAGAGGAGGCAGAGGCAGAGGAGGCAGAGGCAGAGGAGGCAGAGGCAGAGGAGGCAGAGGCAGAGGAGGCAGAGGCAGAGGAGGCAGAGGCAGAGGAGGCAGAGGCAGAGGAGGCAGACGCAGAGGAGGCAGAGGCAGAGGAGGCAGAGGCAGAGGAGGCAGAGGCAGAGGAGGCAGACGCAGAGGCAGAGGCAGAGGCAGAGGCAGGTGGATCTGAGTTCGAGGCCAGCCTGGTCTACAGAGTGAGTTTCAGGACAGCCAGGGCTACACAGAGAAACCCTGTCTCGAAAACCAAACAGAACAGCAGCAACAAAAGACAAAAAGCCCACCATGTCCAGCGCTCCTTGAATTCTATGTCAAATTTGTTCTCACAGTTCCTGGGATAGAATAGGTACTCAAAAAATGATATTAGCAGGTATTTGTGAGTTTGAGGTTAGCCTGGTCTATACAGTGAGTTCCAGATAGCCAGAGCTACACAGTCAGACCCTGTCTTAGGGAAAAACAAAAACCAAAAAACCCCTAAAGCTACAATAAGCAGACCAAACCAAACCTCAAATAAATGACATATGAGATTCTAATAAGCATTCCCCACAATAAGCTCTATAAGGCCAGAGACATGTCTCTTTCTGAGGTGCTCACTGTACTGAGGAGGCCCTATTGTTCCAGGGGGATGATGGGAGCTTACCTGATGACATCGTTCACACTGATAAGGCTTTTCGCCACTGTGTACCCGCTTGTGGCGCTCAAGGTGGTACTTCTGGATGAACCGCATATCACAGACGTCACACTCAAACGGCTTCTCACCTGGACCAGGGGCAAAAAGAAGTGAGCACCAAGAGAAATTACAGCAGGGCCTATACATTCCAGCTGTTGTCCAGACACCTAGGGACCATAAACACTACTGGTCTCAGTGACACTAAACACAGAGCCATGCAACCTCTCTGCCTCCATGTCTACTCTCCTGGAAAACAAAAGCCAGTGGGAATACAGGCTTCAGATTCTTCTCCCATCTGAAATCGAGTCTGAATAGGGCAGAGACTCACCAGTGAATAAGGACGTGTTGAACACAGCAGACTCACCAGTGTGGATAAGGACGTGCCTCTTGAGGTGGTAACTGCTCCGAAAGGCTCCAAAGCAGTGTTCACAAATAAAATTTTTGGGAATCTTTACTTGAAAAGAGCCATTTTGTTCCACTACCACCACCTGGGGGCAACAATCAGGCATGTCATGTGGGTGTCTCTGTCCTCTTCCCAGAGCTGCTTCTACTCTGGGACCGATTACAGCTGCCGGACTGAGAACCTGAGGACCTTTCAGATACTGTGAAAGGCGGTGAGGGGAGGAGGATGGGGCAGATGAACCAGCTGTCTAGCCACAGCCAACAAACACAGTGTGAGTGAGCTGGGATTCGCCTGCCCTGCTACAAGAGCACAAGCCACACTTCCTATCTGTACCAAGAATGTTCATCAAGGATGGATGGCAACTGTCAGAGTGGCCTTAGATATAATCGGGGCACGAATTCACCAGGGAAGACTGTAAGTCATGGTCTTAAGGAGGTGACCCCCATTACCAACTGTGATTTTGGGGCTTCCCCATTACCTGCCTTTTTAACAGTCTTTTTTGAATGAGAGGCCTCAGCCAAGCTGTCATCATCTTTGCGGTTGCGGGATTTATCACTGTCTTTTCGGTGGCCCTTTGAAGACAAATCATATCTAGGCTTACAGTCCATCTGGGAATATAAAATATGAAACAAATAGTCTCTTGGTAAACAGTCTGCAAAGGAGATAAACCGCCTGCTTCCTCTCCACACATCTATTTCCTCTTTCCCTCTCCTGGTCTAAGAGTCTACCTGGTCTAAGGTTCCACAAGAACCTTCCTCAGCTCTCTAGACACCCGCACCCTTTTCTTCCCTGCTGGATCCCAGTTCCCCAATTCCCTCAACAGAAGAATCAAGGCAAAGCCAGAGGAGCCACAGTTTGGTACCTCCAGGCAGAGAGCTGGGGCCACCCGACCCCCCAGCACCAACCATAATGGACTCAAGTGCTGTACCTGACTTGAGCACCTCAGCACATCAGGGCTACCTGCCCGCTCGCCGTTTTCGGCCTGCTTGCTGGCAATCTGGCTCAGCATCATCTTCTTGCTGGCTGCAGTGGGAACCAAACTCACACCTGCTAGGCCTTCACAAGCCAGAAGACTTGCCTAAGTTGAAAGGAGATGAGGTGTCAGGTCTCCTGGTGGGGCAGGGCAGAGACAGGCTGCCACCCTCAACAGACCCTCGTCTACACCCAGCAACAACTCGCTTCTCTCCAGGGAACGACTCCCTCGCGGGCGGTCATGCCTTGCTTTCTTCAGGTCCTTTCTAACTGTCTCACCAGGAGCTACTCCCCCCCTTTGCACCCTTCAGCAATGAAGCACAGAGAAGCGAATCAAGCAGCAGCAACACTTGTGGTTACTGTACCAAACAGCACGTGGGGTTACATATCATCTAAGGCATTTCTGAGCTTTAACTGTAGGTAGGTATGACGTCTGTCTGTCTGATCCACTGAGATGGGAGATTCCTAGGGCAATGTCTTCCTTACAAAGCCTTTTTATTTTTATTACTTCTACCTATTTACTTAGTGTGTGTGCCCGCATGCCAGTGTCACCGGACATGTGAAGGTCTGAGGCTCCCTTGAGGAGTTGGTTCTCTTCTTCCACCATGCAGCTTCTGGGACCTGATTCGCCTTGTCAGGTTGACAGCAAGATGCTTCATCTGCTGAAGAACCTCAATGACACCCTTTCTGTTTTTGTAAGATTTATTTTTATGTGTGTGTGTGTGTGTGCATGTGCGTGTGTGTGCATATCAGCATGTCACATGTAGGCAAGGTGCCCAAGGAGACCAGAAGAGGGCGTCAGATCCCCTGGAGCTGAAGTTCATCAGCTGTGAGGACTGATGTGGGTCCTCTGGAGGTGCTCACTGAACAGTGCCGGGCCCCAACCATGACTGGATTCACAGCCCGCGTCAGCCAGGCAGAGCTTGCTGGCACCGACTACATTAGCTATCAGGCTATTTCTCACTTTAGATTTTAAATTCCCTGAGTGTTGTCAACTACAGCAAACAAAAACCTCCAGATTCTGGAGTTGAATATACAATTTCTTTTGACTGCTTTGGCCATTTGTTTTATTTTTTAGGTTTTTCAAGACGGTTTTTCTGTGTAGCTCTAACTGTCCTAGAACTCTCTTGAGTTTGAGGCTGGCCTCAAACTCAAGAGATCCACCTGCCTCTGCCTCTCGAATGCTGGGATCAGTATGTGACATCCCACTTAGCTCCCCCTCCTCCTTTAGGCCATTTCTATATGTGTGCTAAATAAAGTTTAAAAAGTTAATTGAACAGGGGTGCTTTAAGAAATAACCAACCGCCTCTTACAACCACAGTCCTCTGACTCTATCGAGCTAGTACTCCAGAATATATGTTTCTCTTATTAAGAAAGTCTTTTAAAGAAATAGTTGGTCAATAAAGTCCCAGATTAGGAAAAATATTTTCTTTTGGATGATCAGTGTGTCTTGGGATCCCTTCTCTCACTTCCATGAACTCTGAAGTTAAAAAAAAAAAAAAAAAAAACTTACTTCTACTGTTTGGGCTGTGCAGTTCTGAGCAAGCCTCTCTGCCTTTGAAGCCTCGCTTCCCTCCAGTGTGAACCGCCTGTCAGAGTGCCTACCCTCACGGGGCCAAGGAGACCGAGAGCGGGATGTAAAATGCTCAGTGCCAAGCACAAAGTCAGCGCTCGGTAGAAGCAACCTTTTCAGAACAGTAAGCACAGTGCTGCGGAGTGAAGCTGCAGACAGACAAAGGGAGGGACCCAGAGGCCGCAGCACTTGGAAGAAAGCCAATCCCACTACACTCAGGCTGCCATCCTGGTGAGACTGGTAGAGGTTTCCTCAAAGAAAGCTCAGAGAAGCCAAAGGCTCTCCACTCAGAAGACTATAACGGTCCCTCTAGTCATCTCGTCCTGTCAATCCATCTGCCGACCCTCACATGACAGCTATCTTCTGACATCACTTTGCCACTTAACACTCTTTGGGGAGTTCCCACTCCCTGGATAATAATGTCTAATTTCTTAGGAAGACACAAAAAGCCCTTGGGCAACACTCTGCTGTCTTCTCTAGAAAACAAGCCCCCACCTTCATTAACCACCCTGTCTAGTGAGCCCCCATTTTCAATCCTTAGCTTCTTAACTACCCACCAAACCACCAGTGGTACCCCATCCCTCTAAGCCTCTGCCCACACAGTCCCCGTCTGAATGCCCCTCTCTGTTTATTTATCTAGCGAAAATCCTATGCTACCTGCGAGCTTCCTTTTGTTTTTCCCATCCAGGCAGAAGTACCACCACGCAGTAAAAATCCTTCTATCACTGAGAACTCCTTTAGTCAACACATTCAGAGTCTCTAGAACCAGCCAGCTATCACGCAGGGCACAGTGAATATAATAATAATAAATAACAGACTGTCTTTCCATCATCCCTTCCCCTCCCCCCAACTAGCCTGGAAGCTTACTGGGGACAAGGACAATCTTATTCATCTTTGTATTCCAAGCACAATGCCTTGCATGTAACAGGAGCTCAATAAAATTCCTGTTGGGAAAAAAAAAACAAATGAAGCATTCACCAGACTATTCACTTCCTCATGCCCGAGTACTTCACGTACCAAAAGTACACCGGGTACAAGGTGCTTTGCCAACGGCCCATCAGTGCCTGTGACGTGATATATAGCCTACCTCCTTCATTTGACTGGAAGCTCCCTGAAGGCAGGGGCTGTGTGGCCTGTCTCCTTTCCTTCCTCTAGATCTCCCCCTGGCGCTTAATACAGAGCTCGGCTCACTGGGGATGGTCAATACTGTTGACTAAGGCAGAATTCAAGAGTGACATTGCAAACAGGCTTCCCAGTGAACGGTCTTGAAGGAGGACGCTAGAGCTTTTTACCTGAGCCATGCCGACTTCTCACTTAACGAACCCACAAAGTTCAGAAGTTCTTTTATCCAGTCTCCCTTAAGACACTGTCGTCTGAAGAACTGTCACCAAATCACAGTAATGGCTCCTTGCTGTTCTTTCAGTTCGGTTGCCATATTGAACTGCCTTCGTCTCTTCTCAAAGAACTTAGTGTCCTCCAAAAGGAATACAGGTGTCCCAAGAATCTGCAGTCTCTCTCTGACTTCTGCCTCTTGTTGGAAGAAATGAGAGTCTACCAGTCTTGGTTTCCAAGTTGAATTCTCTTGGTGAAGCTCTAGGTCTGTTCCAGAAACCTGAAACCAGAAAGGAAGACGAGGCCCTTAGGTGCAACATCCTCAGGCCATACAGCGAGCGATGCTCTCTCAACTTATTTTGCTGGGCGTTCTGAAGCTCAAAAGGAGGACATGAGTCAAGAGCTTTCTTTCTAGGTCAGTAGAAGAAACTGGCTTCCTGGGCCAGAAGGAGCAGCCAACAAGGGCAAAAGTAAGTTGGGCCTCCTATAGAGAGGATCTGCCAACGGAGTAAGTGCTGGGATTTGCCATCTTAGGAACGGAAGAAGGGGGCGGAGGCCCTTTGGGGCTTTTGTGCGGAGTGGGCCGGCCTGCAAAGCTGGCACTCCACAGACGAGGGCAGGACCGTGGTGGAAGGAAGCTCGGGGGCCTCGGCCGAACACAGAGGTGGCTGGCAGTGCCCGCACGTGAGCGTCACTCCGAGTCCGCCCGAAGGTGCGTAAATTCACCGCGGAGGTGGAGGGCGGGCACAGTGTGCGCTCTGCAGGCAGCTGCAGCGCGCGGACCCGGAGCGCCGAGCCGCGCGCGACCGGCGTGCTCGCGCCCGCGCCCCCCCTCCCGCCCCGGCGAGCCCCCTCTCCCGGCGGGGGGCGGGGCGGCGGCGGCCCTCCCCTCGCGCCCCCTCCCTCCGCCGCGCGCCCCTCCTCCGCCGCGCTCCCCTCCCCCTTCGCGCGCGGCGCCCCACGGCCTGCGAGCTGCTGAGGCGCTGCTGCCCGCCAGCCCGCCCGCTCGACGCTGCCTCCCCGCGGCGCGCGCCTACCGGCCCGGCGCGGCCTCCCGCCGTCTCCTCCGCCGCGCGGTGCCCACTCCAGGCCCCAGGCACCCCGTGCCAAGCCCGCGGCCGCCGCTGCCCGCGCCGGGACCGAGGCAAGTTTACAAACACCAACCCGGGGCCCGTTTCCCCGGAAGCACTTCTCCCTCCCCCTCGCCCTCTTTGCCAAGCGGCCACATCCACTTCCGGGCTCGGGAGCCGGGACAGGAGGGGGGCCTCCGAAAAGGGGTGAGGCTGGGGACGCGCGGAGAGCTGCAGCTGGCGAGTGGGAGGGGGACGGCCTGGAGGACCGGAGGAGGGTGGTGCGAAGGGCAGCGCGTGCGCCCTGGCTCGCGCGCGCCCCGGCCGCCATCTTGACTAAGGGCAGTCCCCAGGCTCGCCTGGAACCTTTAGGCAGTGAGTGTTCTTTGAAAAGGTTCGCTAGCTGGGCTGGTTGGTTCTTGCAGAAACTCCGTCTCTCTCCTGACGCCCCAGGTAGAACCTGGAACAGTTCGTACTCCTGATCTTTTCTTTAAGCTTGGTCAGGTTTGTCTTTCCGGTGCTTGCAGCTGTCGGGCGCAGACCTGCAGACTGAGGTCAGCTGGGAGGAGAATTAAGCCATTGCGCAGTCCTGCGGAACACACTAAACCACAATCTGCATATGAGTCTCAGACGTTCCCTAAATACCCAAGGCAAACGTGCTCCGGCCTCGCAGACTTGTGCCCCGAGACAGACCTCTATTCTAGGTGACTTAACTAGCCTAGGCTTCCTTTAAAGAAAACGCCTTTTTTCCCCCTTCAGTGGACTAGTCTTGTTGAAGATTTGGAAGTGCCTGTTGTCTCCTGGGCCAGGCCGCATTAAGTGGGAAATCAAGCCCATTCTCAAATGCTAGCTCAGTGTTACCCCACTTTAGCATTAGAGAGGGGTCCTGGTAAAAGATGGGCTATTCGAAGCGCACACTTGGCAGAAGGAAACGTGAATTCCACCTAAGTCCCAGTTTCTATTCTAACTGCTGTCTGGTGGGTTCAGGAGACTGTAAGGCATTATCAAAAAAATAAATAAATAAATAAGGATTTCTAACCACAGACGTGTACATTTTACACCACTAAAGTTCCGTTTCTCTTAGGATCATTCTGAAACTGACATAAAATAGAGAGAAATGTCACCAGGAATGTTTTAAAAAACAAGTTAGGGCCCTTAAGAGATGACCCAGCTGTTAAGAGTGCTTTCTGGGAATGGACCAGAGTTTGGATTCTGTTATCCAAGTAACAAGCCTGCTAATGGGAATATTCCTGTAAACCCAGCTCTGAGGAAGATACATACTGGAGGATTCCCAGGACTTGCTGTTTTCTACCTTAACTGAGAAAATTTAGAGCCCCTGCTTCTGAAGGACTAGGTAGAGTGATAGGCATACAACACCCTCTTCTGACTTCCAAGTGTGCACAGGCTCTTGAACTTGCATGGACATAGTGTGGCAAGTGTCTTTAATCCCAGCCCCTGAAAGGCAGAGCAGGCAGCCCCCCCCCCCCCCGTGAGTTCAAGGCCAACCTGGTCTACATAGCAGATTCTACCAGCTAGAGATACACAATCTTTAAACAAACAATGAACAGACTAATCCATTACCAGTCTACAGAATACAAAAATACATAACTTTTAGCCAAGGGCTTGAAGATAACCATTCTTATTATTGTTTTTTTATTACTGGATATTTATTTTTTTTAAACTTTTATGTGTGTGTGCATGTTTTGCCTGCGTGTATGTCTGTGTACCACCAGAGTGCCTGGTGCCCTCAGAGGCCAGAAGAGGGTGTAGAATACCTAGAATGGAGTTATTGATGCTTACGTGCCACCTGGAGTAACAGACAGTGCGAGCCACCATGTGGGTGCTGGGAATTGAACCTGGGTCCTCTGGAAGAACAGCCAGCGCTCCTAACTGCTGAGCCCTCACCCCAGTCCCTGTTATTATATTTTGATAGTGGGCTAGTTGGAGTTCATGGTCTGGCACAAGCTAGACAAGCTGACAGCTACTGAGTTTTCTTTCTTCTTAAAGATTTTTTTATTTATGTATATGAGCACACTGTAGCTGTCTTCACACACATCGGAGGGCATCGGATCCCATTACAGATGGTTGTGAGTCACCATGTGGGTGCTGGGAATTGAACCTGGGTCCTCTGGAAGAGTACCCAGTGCTCTTAACCGCTGAGCGGTCTCTCTAGCCCCAGCTCCAGAGTGTTCTACTACTCTCTACTACTCCCCAGGTCTTACCAGTCTGGTGAACTCTGTACAATGAGATACTTTTTCTGAATTCATACCCAGTGCCTTTTTTTTTTTTTTTTTTTTTTTATAACCTAAAATGTACTATACACTATATTTTATTTTCTGTTTTTGTTTGGAATAGGTCCTTATTATGTAGCTCAGGCTGGCTTCAAAGTCTCCTAAGTTCCTCCTGCCTCACCCTGGAATATTGGGTTTCAAACCCAGCGGATAGTCCATGCTAGATATATCTAAGTGAGTTCACATTTTAAGAATCACTTCATAACAAAAGCTGCAGGAGAGGATCCAGACCTGCAGCCTAAGCTGCCTAGGAGGCTGAAGCAAGAGAATCACTTGAGCCCAGGAGTTCAGAAACTGGAATAGCATAGTGTGACTGTCTCAAGGCGGAAAAACAAAATGAGACAAACAAAACAAACCCCACCCAAGCAGCAGTTCACAGTGAAGGTGTGATTCATGAACTGGGAGGGAGAAGCAGGAGGATCTGAACTTGAAGGTCATCTTCAACTACACAGTGAATTTGAGGCCAGCTTGGGCTTCGTGGTACCCTGTCTTGGGGAAGAAAAAAAAAAAAACAGACAGTAATAATTCAGCAATGGATATTCTTATGTGGTTGTCTTCTTGCACTTATGCAGAGTATGTGAGTAAATATGAAATATGACTATGTAAATATACCTAAATATTTTGAAGGTTTATGTCTGTTTTTATTCATGTGTGTATTGTAAGTGTATGAATGTTTTTTCCTGCATATATGTGTGTGCATAATATGCATACAGTGGAAGGTATAGGATCCCTTGAATTGGAGTTTCAGATGACCCTGGACTGGGAGCCACACCTGGGTCCTCTGCAAGAGCAACAGTACTCTTTACAGTGAGCTGTTTCTCCAGCCTCCAAGTTCTTCTCTTCCCCTCCCCCACCCTCCCAACTTTAATCTTGGTGTTGAAGTTTGAAACCATTCTGCCGTGAATCACAGCTGCATGCCAGGTTTCAAAATTTTTTTCTTTAAAACATGTATATTTATTTTGTTTGTACTTGTGTGTATGGGTTCATGTAGAGGTCAGAGTATAGCTTTTTTTTTTTTTTTTTTTTTTTTTTCTCCAGACATGGTGTGTCTATGTAGGCCTGGCTATCCTGGAACTCTGTTTGTAGACCAGGCTGGCCTTGAACTTGCAGAGTTTTGCCTGCCTCTGCCTCCCAAGTGCTGGAAGTAAAGACAGGTACCACAATGTGTTGCGCTTACTGGAGCCCGATGTTGGACGCCAAACTGTTGCAGCCCGTACTGCCCGTTCCGGTCCGAGGGTCAGGGTCTAGCGAGAGAGAGAGTGGGGATAAAGGGGAAGAGACGCAAAGAATGGAGACAAGACAGAGATTCTGATCAAGTCTCGTTTATTGAAGGGAATTCTGAGCTATTTATAGGCTTTTGCCACGTGCCTTGTAGGCGCGTGGATACCACGTGCCTTGCAGGTGTTGATATGACGTAAGTCTTACAGGCGTCTATAGCGTGGACAGCACGTGCACTGCAATGCTTTGCAGGTGTGGATAGCACATGCACCTTATGAGCATGTATGGTGTAGATAGCACGTGGACAGCACGTGAACTGCATGCCTTGCAGGCGTGACTACCACGTGCACCTTGCAGCTGGGGCCAGTAAACAGCAACACAAAATATGTGGGGTATCAGAGTGTGCTTCAGCTGTTGTAGGCTATTGAAAACCAAATCTTTCATCAGGGTATATGGTTCCAGATGGCTGCAAAGTTGATCTAGCCGCTTTCTGCTAAAGTCGGCTCCCAACAACAATGCACTGCCAGAGGACAACTTTTGAGGGTCAGTGTTCCCCTCTGTCATGTGGGTCCAGGGATGGAAGAGCTTGGGTCACCAGGCTTGAGAGCCAGTGCCTTTATCTACTAAGCCATCTTGAAGGGTGCGGTTTGTTAACCTTTTAACAGTATGCCTAGTTGAAAGAACTTTGGGAGGTACCTAAGTGTCCAGATCTCTTTGCCCTCGGGCAGGACTCCTCTGGTGCAGGGTCCCTAACTCAGCCTCTTTCAGACTTTCTCCATCACATAAGATACTGCTATGATGATCTCTGATGAGTGTGTGCCTGTCGGCACTACCTGAAGGACAGCATGTGGCTTTCACCTGAGCGTCTGGACCAGGCAGGTATTCAGACTGTAGAGCCGTGCCTCTCTGGAGTGAGTGCCTGGTCCGTTACGTGGTTTTGCCTTCAGTCTGGATCTGGGTTCCTTCTCTGGCTCCCAGTTGGAACCCACAGGACAAACACAGTCCCTGGGGCAGTTGCCAGTAAAGCGGTAGACACAGACAGTCAATGTTTGCTGAACAAGCTGAACCCATTCTCTTGAGAGCCAGCATGGGTTGCGTAATAGCAGCAAGCTGTCTAGCTCTCTTTGCCATCCCTTAGACCTTTGATGAGACTGAATAAAAAAGTTGGGAAATAGAATGGTGTACAAGGGACATTTCCTTGAGCCAGGCAGTGTGTGTACTTTGGAATGTTTGTTTTTGTTGTCTGGTGCTGGGGATTGAGCTGAGGACCTCACCTATCACAAAACTAATATCCCCACCAGAAGAGGGCATCAGATTCCCATTACAGATGGTTGTGAGCCTCCATGTGGTTGCTGGGAATTGAACTCAGGACCTCTAGAAGAGCAGTTGGTGCTCTTAACCACTGAGCCATCTCTCCAGCCCCTTAACTTTTTTTTTTATTACTATTTTTTTTTTTTTTTGAGACAGGGTCTCACTATGCAGCTCTTGATGGATCTTGCATATAGACCAAGCTAGTCTTGAACTTACAGAGATCTGACAAGGTGTGCACTACCATATTTAGTACCTTCTTAGTCCCTTCTTGTTTTAAAGTAACTTTTATTTTAATGGTGTATGTAAAATGAGATTATTGTATATTTTTTAAAAAATTTTAAATATGGAGGGGGACACTGATGATTGTCTTTGTTAACTAGCCATAACGAGTCTCCTTGGAGGAGCTGTATAAATCCTGTTGGCTTGTGGACACATCTGTGAGGGACTTCCTTCACCCAGGCAACTGTGGGGGACACTATTCCCTGGGCTGGGGACCCTGGACTGTATAAGAGATAGATAGAGGGCTGGCTGAGTAATGAGCATGCAGGTAGACGTGTGCATTCATTTCTGTCTACTTTTTTTTTAATTTAATTGTATGTGTATGGGTGTTTGCCTATATGTATGTATGTATAGCACGTGTAGACAGTGCCTGAGGAGGCCAGAAGAGGGAACTGGATCTCCTTGGAGACTGGGTGTATAATTACAATCAACTTGGGTGCTGGGAATCTAACTCTAGTCTCCTGGAAGATCAGCCGGTGTTCTTTACAATGGAGCCAACTCTCCAGACCCCTGTGTATGTCAGCTCCAGCCTGTGAATGTGACATGATTAGATTCATCAGATCCTACCTCCAAACGATGGGCTGCAAACTGGAACTGTAAGACAAATAAACCCTTTCTTCCATAAGTTGGTTTTTGTGGGGTTATTTGTCACAACAAAGGTAAATTAGGACTGCTGGGGCTATGGCTTAGTGGGCAAGCCTACTGTGCAGTCATGGGAACCGAGTTTGTATCCCCAGCACCACGTACAAACCAGACACAGTGGCAGACAGGTCGACCCTGGAGACTTGCTGGTCATCCAGTCTACCTGAGCCCTGGCACTCTGGCCTCTGTGAGAGAGTCTGGCTCAGGAAGTAAGGTGAAGAGCAATAGGAGAAGAGCCTGCATGCTGACATCTACATGAGCACAGATCATACTAAAGATTAGAGCTCTGTACACATGGAATCCAAATTACCCATGATTCATTCCAACACCACAGTAATGTTTTGAAGTCTCTTCCAGTCTTTTTTAAAAAATGCACAGGGTCTGGAGAAATGCCCAGGACTCACCCTGGTTCCATTCCCATAGCTCACATCACCTGGAACTCCCAAGTTTCAGAGGATTAAAAACCCTTTCTGAATTCTTTGGATACTTAGATGTTATGGGTACCACGAGCACATGTGTTCCCCACCCCCAACACAGGTGGATCTCTGAGTTCCAGGCCAGCCTGGTCTACAGAGCTATTCCAAGGCCAGCCAGGCTACACAAAGAAACCCTGTCTTGAAAAACCAAATAAGAAAAGAAAAACGCATAGGCACAGGATGGGGATGTAGGTGAGAGCCCAGCTATGTATGGTGAGACAAGACAGACTAATGGCTGTCAGATGGCTCGTGAAGGATGTAGATGAACTGAATCCATTCAGGTTGGAGGCAGGAAACTCTGTGGTGGTCTTGCAGGTTGGAACTGTGGGGTGGTATGCTGAGGGGATTGAGAGAAAAGGAAGTAAAAACAGAATAGAGAGAACTTCCGGAAGTTGACTGCCAAGAGGAGGTGGCTAGCAGGGATGTGTTACAAGAGGCTTGAACAATATAAAATGTGAAGAAGGGGAGAGGACCAGAATTGAGGAAATGAAGGCGTAATCAAGAGATGTCCTTGAAGGAGAAGAAGGGAAACCTTTAGACCAGCGGATCAGACTTACCTGGCCGCAGTGGAAGAGCCCGGGCAGGGCAGACCTGCTGAAACACATGCAGAGTCGTAAGGGGCCTGTGCCCAGCAATAACCCTATTCACCCACTGTCCTGGGTTTTGCCCTTGTATAGGACAGACACTCTGACTTTGAAGCCAAGAGCTCAGCACGTGGCTCACTGGTCAGTGATACCTGAACAGATGTGCCATATGCCAGCTTTGAGTGGAAGCTTTGAGGCTGGCGTGTGAGTTTCTTTGCATTTTGTTTTGAGGTTGGTTTTTTCAGCTGGGCTCTTGGAGCATAGGCATGTGCCTCGGCGCTTTAGTGGACAGCACCATTAGTATAAACCATGTAGAGGAATACACTTTTTTTTTTAAATGAGAAAAAAGTGTCACTATATAAACCAGGCTGGCTTGGAACTCACCCTTTGGTTTAGGGTAGCCAGGGATTTATGGCAATCCCCCTGCCTTAGCCATAAATACTGGAATTGCATGAGTCATGTCTCTGAGGGTGTGCTGAGGTTGTGTATGCTTGTCAGGCATTCACAAGGCCCTGTGTTCTACCCAAGACTACAGAAAGGAAAAAAAGAGAAGCTGAGGGCAGGAGTACCGCACCTTAAGGCCCAGTGCCCACAAGGCTGAGGCAGGAAGACTGCTTAAACTCCTGAGTGCAGGGGCAGCCAGGGCAAGCAGACAAACAGAAGACCCTCTGTCCTGCTATCATGGGGCAGTGAGATTTTGAAGTGTGTCATCGCTTCAGAGAAACTGACTATCCACTTACATAAACCCATACTGAGATCTCTCTCTGTCTCTGTCTCTCTGTGTCTGTCTGTCTCTCTCTCTCTCTCTCTCTCTCTCTCTCTCTCTCTCTCTCTCTCTCTCTCTCTGTGTGTGTGTGTGTGTGTGTGTGTGTGTGTGTGTATGTGTGTGTGTTTTTGCACATGTGTGTATGGTATGCTGGGAGTCCAGTCAGGACCTCATACATAGTAGGAAACCACTATGGGACTGAGCTACACACCCAAACTCTGAGATATTTTTACTCCTCAATTTCAGAAGTTGGGTGTCAATCTGTCTTGCTGAGGCTAAGGGCCTAGACATTTAAGAAATGCAATTCTTGGGGTTGGAGATTTAGCTTAGTGGCAGAGCACTTGCCTGGGAAACACAAGGCCCTGGGTTCAGTCCTCAGCTCTGGGGAAAAAAAAAAAAAAGACAAAATTAAGAAATGCAATTCTTAGCTGGGCAGTGGTGGCACACACCTTTGATCCCAGAAGAGGCAGGCAGGTCTCTGTCAGTTCCAGGCCAGCCTGGTGTCCAAAGTGAGTTCCCACAACAGCCTGGTCTATACAAAGAAACTCTGTTTTAAAAAAATCTTAATTATATTTATTTCCTTAGTGTGTGTGCCTGTGTGCATGCACACATATTTGCTGTGGCACACAGGTGAAGAAGGTCAGAGAACAACTTCTGCAAATCAGATTCCTGAGATCAGATTCAGATCTTCAGGCTTGGTGCTAAGCACCTTATCTACTAAGCCATTTTACTGGCCCTGTAGGACACTCATCATGTGTGTGAATGTGTGTGTGTGTGTGTGTGACACTATGTGTTTGTGTGCCTGTGTGTGTCTGTGTATGATTGTATGTGTGTGTGAATGTGAGTGTAATATATCTGTGTGAGAGTGTATTTGTGTGTATCATGTGTGTTATATGTGGATCATATGTGAGTGTGTATATGTGTGAGTATGAGTCTGTGCATGTGTGTGTGAGAGAGGGTGTGTATAAGTGTGTGTATGTACGTGTGTGTGTGTGTGTGTGTGTGTGTGTGTATAGAGGTCTCAACAAGAATCAATTCTTTACATCTACCACGTGGAATCCATGGATCACATTCAGGTGGTCAGGCTTGGTGGCAAGTGTCTTTAACCCACTGAGCCATTTTGCTAGTCCAGCATTTTTATATGTTGGTACAGGTTTTATAAATGTTGGCCCCGGTCAAACATGCAGATTGCTGTGACCAAAAAGGCAGACAGTAACAAGTCTCTGAAAAGGTGTGGAGCACCTGGTGCTCTCGGACATCAGGTGGGAACTGTAAAATGGCAACTATTTTGGAAAACAATTTGGCAATTCCTCAAAAGGTTAAAGAGTTAGCTTGTGACTCAGCTGTTTTACCACCAGGAATGTGCTCAGGGGAGTTGAAAACACACCGCACGCCCACACAAAAACTTGTACACAAACGTTCATAGCAGCACTACCCATCAGAGCCAAGTCACAAATGACTGAAATAACTTACAAATGACCAGATGAAGCACAGTGTATACCTACAAAGAGTAGGACCCCCCCCCCCCCCCGCCATGAACAGAAGCAAAATGTTGGCTCATGCTACAGCGCCAGTGAGCCTTTAAAACTGTGTGCTAAGTAAAAGGAGCCAGTCTCAAAACCCCATGTACTATATGCTTCTTTAAAGAAGGGGTGGGGGCTGGAGAGATGTCTCAGCCTTAAGAACATCGACTGCTCCTCCAAAGGACCTGGGTTCAATTCCCAACACCCACATGGCAGCTCACAACTGCCTGTAACTCCAGTTAGGGGATCTGATACCCTCACACAGACACACATGCAGGCAAAACATCAATGTACATAAAAATGAATAAATCTAAAAAAAGAAAAAGGATTGTGGGTGCATGCAGAAGAGGGAGCAGCGTTACAAAGTGGCTGTGATCTGTCCCATATGGGTGCTAGCAACTGAACTTGGGTCCTCTGCATGAAGAGCAGTGCACATTCTTAACCAGCTTCCATTGTGTGCTTTTAGGACCTGCCCAGCACAGGCAAATGTGTAGCCATGGAAAGTGGATTTATGTTTGCCAGAGGTTTGGGACCAGGAGCCAGATTTATTCCTGGCATGAGGAAAAGGCCCTTGAGTTAGGTAGTGGTGGTTGGCGATTGCACAAGCCTGTGGCTGTACTAAAACCCCTGGATAAAGGGCTGTGGTCTGTGGTATGTACGTTATATCTCCATAAAGCCGTGATATCAAAGAACAATGAGGAGGTTCTGTACATACGAAATAAGATTACTGGTGTCTTATTTGTGGAGGGGAAAAAAAAAACAATTGTAGAATGATTTTGTGCCTCTTGTGTAAAAAGGGGAAAATATGTTCATATTTGTTAGTATTTGCAGTAAAACTCTGAAAGGGCATCCAAGAACCAATAAATTGATTCCCTGTGTGCACCAGAGTGGGCTGTAAAGAACCAGAGCAGGCTGGGAAACAGATGTTTTGTTATAGTAGTGTATATTTTTGAGACAGAGTATTGCTTTTTTTTTTTTTTTTTTTTTTTTAAATACAGGGTCTCTCTACCAAGGTCTGGCTATCCTGGAACTTAATATGTAAACCAGGCTGGCCTTGAACTGACAGAAATAATCTTGCCTCAGCCTCTCTCTCCTAATGCTGAGATTAAAGGTGTACACCACCATTCCTAGATCAGTCCCTAATTTTTAAAGTTTGAAGATACTATAAAGCCAGACAAAGCCATGTCTGCAGGAGGACTTGGCTTCTTGGCTTCCACTGTGGCTTTGAGTTCCCCTCCCTGCTCCAATGTCCACCAAAGTATGTAGTGCTCACTGGGGACTGAGTAAACAGAGATTCTGGGTACAGGGTACAGGGCGCTGAGCTTTGTCTGCTTTTGTTTACTTAAAAGTTAAAGTACATTTTGTGTATGTTTGTGTTTATTTTGTGTGTGTGCGCGTGTGTGTGTGTGCACGCGCGCGCGCGCCTACGCACGAAAGCCTTTTAACAGAACTCAAATAGTCTATTAGGAATGAGATGTCAGTGCTTTATCAAAGATGAGGCTGTCAGAGAGGGATGGTGACATGAAGGACCCTCAGCTGTGACACTTCTTGGCCACAGTGAGTACAGTAGAAGGCACTAGTTCTAGTTCCTGAAGGAGCAGCTTCGTGGTGTGGAGCTCCCTGTGGGGCCTCAGAACTTCAGGTGTTCCTGGGCCCAGAATGTCTGGGCCAGTGAAGTCCTGCCAGGCAGCCTAACCTCGTGTGAAGGGGTCATTCATTGTAGATCCCCCTCATATTTTACTTTTAGTTGTGTGTGTGTGAGCACATGCACACATGTGTACATGTGGTGTGAGTATGTGTGACATGTGGATGTCAGGAGATAATTGTGGAGAGTTGGCTCTTTCTACCTTATGAGTCTCTGGGATCCTGCTCAGGGTGTCATGTCAGTGGCTGGTGCTTTTACCTGCTGCACCATCTTGCTAGCGCAGTTTATCTGTTTTTAGCTCTGTTTCTTTTGTTTTGCCTTTTAAGAATTAAATATTTAATCTGGGTGTGATGGTGGCATGTGCATTTAATTCTAGCACTTGGGATGCGGAAGCAGGGGGATCTCTCTGAGTTCGAGGCTAGCCTGGTCTACCGAGTGAGTTCCAGGACAGCTAGAACTATACAGACAAATCCTGTCTCAAAAAATCAAATCAAACCAACCAAACAAATTAAATAATATTCATATATGCATACAATGTGTTTGGATCCAACTTACCTCCCATTTCTTTCCTCCGGTGCCCCTCCCCCCATCTACCCATCTCTCCAACATCATGTGTTCTTGATATACAGCCCAGAGTGGTTTCTAGCTTGAGGTGATCCTCCTGTCTCAGTGCCCCAAGTGCTGGCATTGCATAGACATGCATTAGCATTTCCTGCAGCTCTAGCTCTCGTTAGGTTCTTTCTTTCGTTGTCTCACATGCATGTATCCGTCTATCTATCCATCTATCCATTCATACATCCATACATATATATGTGCATTTGTCATTTGGAGTTTTTATTTTTATTTTCACTTAATTATTCAGGTTTTCTGAGGCAGCGTTTCCTCACAGGCTGACTTGGAACTTGCAGTGTAGCTAAGGATGTCCCTGAGCTCCATCCTCCTTAGCTTCTGTCTCAGCCTTTCAGGTGCTAGGATTGCAGGCATGTGACCGGGCTTAGTGTTCTTTCTGTCAGGCTTAGGAGTAAGGGGTTATGAATAAACTGTATGACTGGCCGCATCACTGATAGGGAAGGCCTTTGTTTTCTTTTGTTGGCAAACAAAGGCCCTGTGCAAGCAAGGCCAGCTATGCCATCAGGCCCCACCTCCAGCCCCAAGAGTGAGCCTTTTCTCTGGGTTTTGTTTCTTAAGAGAGATACTCTGCAGGCTCTGGCCCTGGAAAATTGATGCCAGACAACTAGGGGTCTCCTTTTCCTGTGTCGAGGCAGTGTCCAGTCCACCTTTCAGATGGTCTTTATGTCCCAGAAATGGCTCCTGTGTTCCCATTTCTCCAGAGAATAAGCCTTCTGTTTCTTTAGAAGAGAGTAGAATGGCTGCTACCTGGTAGATGGGCATGGGAAAAGTCAGGGTCATGCAGATTTTCATCCAGTTGTTCTGAGACAGAGACCTGAGGCAAATCAGGAAGATGCCAGTCCTGGCTGAAGGTGCCAGTGTGGCAGGGTTAAGTCTACATGGCATCTCCAGTCCATAAGTTCCTCAGAACAGCTTCTTCCTTTCTCCTTAACTTCCCTTGTCCAACTTCAGTTACATGGTCCCTTGTTTCAGTCACTCACTTCCTGATGTTCTCTTCTCCACAGCTGTGCTCTTCTACCACAGAATCCACCTGGGGGAAAACCCCAGTGCAGCAGCCTGCACTTCCTCCCAAATGCACTGTGCCTGCTGCAGCTGCCTGTGGAAAAGTCACAGCCTCTCAAACTGGCATCACTCTATAAATTCATGATCCCTAAGCTCATCCCCTTAGACACAGTGGATTAAGCACACACACTTGCCATTTCTCCTTCATCAGAACACCACTGAAATAACAGCAGAACTTTAATCTGGAAAAATAAGGCCAAGGAGAATGAGATAAGGCAACAGCTGTCAATAATTATGCATGATGGGCTAGGAGGCAGGAGAGTGGCACAGCTGGGAGCCGTGTACCAGGCCACAGAACTGGTTGTGTAACCTGGACAGGTGCCATGTATCTTTGAAACTCAGTCCCCTCTTTAAAATGATTTGTAGGCTTACCCTGAACAAGTGTGAGGGCCAGCATGGTGCATTTGAAGTGCAGAAGGTGGTGTATGGTAAGTCATGAAGTAGGGCCCATTTTTGTCTGCTTTTGCTGGGTCTTCCATGTGGTAGGCAAGCTCTGATGGCCACCCTAGCCCAGCTTGCCTGTTTAATTAGTCTCTCGACCTTTGTACTCCGTTTTGCCGCTGTTGGGGCAGGGGAGCTAGCACAGTGCCTCTGAAGGACTGACCCTCCCTCCCACATCCTGGCCGGTGCTCCTACCTCCCCAGACCAAGTGTACTCATAAAATGTCTGAGCATCCCTTGGATCTGGGTTTGCAGCCAGTGAGACCAGTGAGTGCTAACCGTAGATTATATTTGAGCAGTTTCTCTCAGGAGGGTGGTTGTGTTCCAGATCCACTCCCCCTCTCCTGGGGCTCCTTAGACCTCAGGATTGGCCTCTCTCCTCACCCCTCCCTCTGAACATCACAAAGATTCAGCTCCCTGGGATCTCAAGTTGGCCTCCCATAGCATCTCTCACTGGCACTGGCTCTAGCCAGGCTGTCCCCACTTGTAGACCCTTCACTTAGATGAACACTTGCAGAAGGTCCTTCCTCCGCTCTCACTCAGCTCTTTCCTCTTGCATCCATATCTTTCCTGGGGCATATAATTTTTCCAGTCACCGAGGCATGAAACTCCAGGGCCAACTTTAATTCTTCCATTTCCTTTAACAGATATTTTGTAAGCATCTTGTGTAACCCAGAGAACGACCAAACCTGTTTCTTCTGCCTGCCCTTATTCAGGTGGGGTTTGGTTCGTTCTCTCGCTCGCTCGCTCTCTCTCTCTCTCTCTCTCTCTCTCTCTCTCCCACCCCCGGCCTCCCTCCCTCCTCCCTCCTTCTCCTCTTCTTCCTCCTCCTCCTTTAAAGACAGGGACTTCCTATGTAGTTTAGGCTGGCCTCAAACTTACTATGTACCCCAGGCTAGCCTCAGACTTGCAATGACCCTTCTGCCTGAACTTCCTAAGCGCTGAGATTATAGTAGTAGGTATGCATACATAGTAGGTATACATACATCCAGCTGAAAGCACTGAGATTATAGTAGTAGGTATGCATACATCCAGCTGAAAGCACTGATTTTTGAGACAGGGTTTCTCTGTGTAGAACTCACTCTGGTCCAGGCTGCCCTGGAACTTAAGAGATCCACCTGTGTCTGCTTTCTGAGTGCTGGGGTTAAAGGTGAGCACCACCATCAGCCAGCTTAAAACATTGATTTTTAAAAAAAAGAATTTTAAAAATTGCATTTCCTTTTATCTGTATTCTTATGTACATGTGTGTATGTGGCCTGATGCAGGTGTGGAGGCCAGAGGACAACTTGTGGGAGTTGGTTCTCCCATCCAGCATGTGGGTCCCAGGAATCAAACTCCTACTGCCAGACTCATTAGCAGGTGCCTCTACCTACTGAGCCATCTTTCCTCCTATTATTATTGTTATTATTTTGGACACAGGGTTTCTCTGCATAGCACTGACTAGAACTCACTCCGTAGACCAGGCTGGCCTTGAACTTAGAAACCGCCTTGTCTCTGCCTCCCAAGTGCTGGGGTTGAAGGTGTGCGCCACTACCCGGCTCATCCTTCCTGTTCTAATTCTTGTTTTGTTTTTATCTTTTCAAGTCAGAGACTTTATATGTAGTGCTAAAACTGGCCTGGGACTTGCTGTGATCCTCCTGTCTCTGCTTCCAGTTGTGGTTGCAGGCTTGAACCAACACATCTAGTTCTCAGCATCAGTGTAATAATATGACTTGCTAGAGTCCTTTGGTGACTTTCTGCAGGGTAAAATTAGATTCCTAGGTCTGATTGGTGCTTAAGATGGTCCGTAAGTCACTCACTCACCTTTGCTCCCGCATCCCAGCTGGTCAGGTCCTGCCTGAGTCAGGACCAGACTTGCTCATTTCCGTTTAGCTCATGGCCGCCTTCTTTCTATGCCAAGTGCTTCTCACCTTGAGTTTACCTGCTCTGGTTCTCCTGTCCAATCTCAGGCCTCAGCCTCATCCGCTTGCAGGTCTCCCCAGACTTCAGCCTCCTAGGACTCCTTTGAATTCTGAGGACACTTAGGGCATGTCAGGCCCCGGGCTATTGCTGCTGCATATATGTGTCTTGTGTCCAGCAGAGCAGGGGCTGTGTCTTTCCTAGCCTGGATGGCAGAGATCATGGTTGTGTAACACAGTGCTTCCTCAGCGTGACTTCAGAAACCAGGACAGAGGAGGCTTGACAACATAGGCCTGTTAAATCACAGGAAAGCAGGAGGATTTTAGTTTTAAGGCAAGCCTGGGCTATGCTGAAGTCTCTGTCTAGAGAGAAGAGGGTCTGGGGTGCTCGGGTACGGATAGAGCTCAGTTGAGCTCAGTTGGCATGCTGCTTGCCCAGCATATACACAGCCCTGGGTCTGAGTCCCAGGATGACATAAACTGGGCATGGTGGCTCATTCCTATAACCCCAGCCTTTGAGAGATAGATTCGGGAAATGAGTGGTTCAGAAGTCATCGTTGGCTACCCATCAGGTTGGAGGCCAGCCTGCAATACATGCAACCTTAAAAACCAGCACTCACAGCACTCTGAAGGCAGAGGCAGGCGGATCTCTGTGGGTTCGAGGCCAGCCTGGTCTACAGAGTGAGTTTCAGGACAGTCGGAGCTACACAGAGAAACCCTGTCTCAAAAATTGGAAGAGAGGAGAATGAGGAGAAGGAGGAAGAAGAGGAGGAGGAAGAGAAAGAGGAAGAAGAGGAAGAGGAGGAGGAAGAGGAGGAAGAAGAGGAGGAGGAAGATTAGGGGAAACTAGGATAGTTCTGGAGTCTCAGTTGTGAGGTGGCTTGCACATCTCAGGCCCTCCCTGGCCTGTTTCCTGGGCCTCTCTGCCCTCCTCCACTCACACCTCCTCCCCGAGGTGAGTGTGCCACCTGCTTCTCATGCCCCGCCCTTCTCTGTAGGCTAATGATTATGCAGGGAACTTCACTGCTGTCCCTGTCCCAAATCTGTAAAAGTTCTCTTTCGGGCAAGGGTCATGAGAGTAATGCCACTGGCATGTGACTCTGGCTTTACCCCGCTCCCTCTGCTGTCTTAGTCCTGTTCTGAAAAGCCCATTGTGTACCTTGTCACCAGCTCATCTGAACCTTCTCTGAACCGTCCTGAGCTGGAAGGTAAGTGTCCTGCCAGTGGCCCCTGGTTCCACCTGCTGAGCACCAGTTGCCGTCCCCCTTCTTGTTCCCACCTTCTCCTCATCTGAACCCAGCCAGGACCGCAGCCCCCTTACCAGGTAGAAGGCCTTGCTTGTGTCCAGGTGGGCCCACAGGCTGAATGAGGAATGCTTCCACCCTGCTTGCAGATCTCATCCTGATGGCTGACTCAAAACTACTCAGGACCCTGGATGGGGACCCCGTGGCTGTGGAGGCCTTGCTCCGGGATGTGTTCGGGATTGTTGTAGATGAGGCCATTCGGAAGGGGACTAGTGCCTCTGAGAAGGTGGGCGCTGTCTCTTCCCTCCTATCCGTCATTTTGTAAACTTGACTTGAGTTCACCCCTGTCCCTGGTGTACCTCACGATTAGCACTCTGGGTCTTACGTTTCCCCTTGCTTGGGCACACTTGTGAAAACATCCTGGACCGTTTTAATTGCAAGTTGCTGATGCCTTGCATCTGCTAGTTATGGCTAGATCTCAGCCAGGGGTCTAAGATCCCTGCGTCTTGGCCTCTCCTCCTAGGTCTGCGAATGGAAGGAGCCTGAGGAGCTCAGACAGCTGCTGGACTTGGAACTGCAGAGCCAGGGCGAGTCTCGGGAGCAGATCCTGGAGCGCTGCCGGGCTGTGATTCACTACAGTGTCAAGACTGGTGTGCCTGGGAGCCTGGCGGGAGGGGTTTCTGGCCCCAGCATCCAGCTTCAACCTGAGTCCCTCTGCCTGCTCCTGTTCTCCAGGTCACCCCCGGTTCTTCAACCAGCTCTTCTCAGGGCTAGATCCCCATGCTCTGGCTGGGCGCATCATTACGGAGAGCCTCAATACCAGCCAGTGAGCCATCTGGGCCTTCTGTTCACAAAGGACTTGGGTTTGCTGGGAGGAGCCATCTGGGTAGGAGAGGACAGTGGTTTCTGCCTCTTGCCACCATTTTCTATAAATGCCTCTCCTCAGACAGAATGTTTTCCCTGATGTCTGTCCCTTGGGCTCCTTCGCCAGCCTCCTTATGCCTCCTGACCCCACTGTTTTCTCATGTGGACTTTCTGGTTCTTTGACACTTGCCAATGTCTCTCTTGGGATCCTTGTTTCACCCCCTCCGTCTCCCCTAGCCTAAAGACTTAGCTGGGCAGTGCTTTGACCTCGTCACCCATGTCCTCTGGCAGGTACACATATGAGATTGCCCCTGTGTTTGTGCTCATGGAAGAGGAGGTGCTGAAGAAACTCCGTGCCCTGGTGGGCTGGAATTCTGGGGATGGGGTCTTCTGTCCTGGTATGTGAGAAGGGGGTTTCCCTTGGGTCTTGGTAAAGGGTCTGCCTCCTCTACTTTTTCTTGTTCTGTGTAATTAGTGTGGAGGGGTAATGGCTGTTTCCTCTCTGTCTACACTGGATGTACAGTAATGGCTGTGGAAAGGCTTCCCAGTCCCCTTACCTTGCTGCTGGCCAGCCATGCCCTGGGGGTCGTATGGGGAAAGTGTCCCTATCGGGGAGCTCAGGGTGTAGAGAGTTTCTGGTCCTGGGTCTGTTGCATGTGGTGTGCTATCGGTGAACCCTGGGAATTCATGGCTTAGGAGCTAATGTGATGCCTGCTTCTTTGATCATTTCTGGGTGGAAGAAAATGTCAGTCTTGACTTAACCTCCTTTCCTTCCATCTTCCTTCATCTCCCGCCCTGCCTGTGACAGGTGGCTCCATCTCCAACATGTACGCCATGAACCTAGCCCGCTTTCAGCGCTACCCAGACTGTAAGCAGAGGGGCCTCCGGGCGCTGCCGCCCTTGGCCGTCTTCACCTCAAAGGAGGTAAGGAAGAGTCATAGCCTGGCCAGGGACTCCTGAGTCTGATCTTCATCCAGCTCAGTTAGAGACCCTTCAACTCTTCTCCCAGCCCTCAGATGGGTATGCTTCCTTCCAAGGAGGCCAAATAGGTGCTTGTGCTTAATTTGCCTTCTTGAGGGTAGGGTAAGACAGATGCAGTAGACACAGGTTCCCCTTCTGAGGGTAGTTCATGGTCTGGCAGCATTGACATCACCCGGAAGGTTATTAGAAACACAGAGTCTCAGGCCCCATCAGCTCTAAGTCTGTTTATATCTAGAATCCAACACAATTCCTTCACAAAAAAACTTGAGCCATGCTTTTAATCCCAGCATTCAGGAGGCAGAGGCAGGTGAATCTGCCAGCCTAGTCTATAGCCAGAGCTACACAGAGAAACGCTGTCTGGAAACAAAACAAAACAAACCAAGATCCTTTGGAAATTTTGGCCACGGGGTCCCATTGATCGGAGCTGACACAGCTTTTGCCTGTCTCTGTCCTCCTGTCCTCAACACCTCAACCCCTGCTCAGGTCATGCTGACTTGCCCTCTGTGACTTTACAGTGCCACTACTCCATCACCAAGGGAGCTGCTTTTCTGGGACTTGGCACCGACAGTGTCCGAGTGGTCAAGGCTGACGAGAGGTGAAGGTCCTTCTGCCGACATGGGCCTGACCCAACTGGGCACAGCGTTTCATCTGCTTGCCAAAACAAACAAACAAACAAAAAAACCCCACACTATGGCCTCAGGCCCTTACCCCGGCGCCCCACCCCCACCCATTCTTCTTTCCGACCTGCACTAGTGCCCACTAGGGCCTGCCCTGTGTCTGGGGTTTGGTCTGTGCCATGGCCTCTGTGCTGCCCCTCTGCCTTACCCAGCTGTGTCAGGTGACCCCCTGGTCTGGAGCACCTAAGTTTCCTCCACTCACCCAGCTGCTTTGTTTTCTAGAGGGAAAATGATCCCTGAGGATCTAGAGAGGCAGATCAGTCTGGCAGAGGCTGAGGTGAGTGAGGGCTCTGGGTAGTGGGGTGGGCCCTTCTGTCCCCTCAGGAAAGGTGGCTTGGGCTCTTGTCCTGGAGATACTCTTTAGGGCTCTCCTTTATTTTTACACATTAGTGTCAGAGATGCTGCAGAGACTTGTAGGTGGGTTAGGCTCTGAATTTCCAAGGGAGTTCCTAGCAACCGTGGGCGGGGCTGGGAGTGGGCGGGGCCGGGGAGGGGGCGGATTGGTGCCTGAAGCATACATAGTGTGGAAGGTTTCTGTGGACGAGGGTCAGTACAGGGAGACACTGAGGAGGATGTGCAGGCATGGAGCGTGGCTGGCCTAGGGAGGAGCTGGGCCATTATCCCTCGCTTCCAAGTGTTTGGAACATGGCAATTTTTAAATATAATTGTCTGCAGACTCACGGTTCCTCCACTCAGAGAATTGAGTCAGTCATCACAGGCTCGTAGAGAGTTCTGTGCATGAGGATGTTTCCTGGAACAAAGCATGAAATGAAAAAAAGTAACGCCTGCTGATAGATAAGATAAAGGACGATATCTCAGTTTGGCCAGTTTCTTCGTCTGTGAAATGGATGTACTACAAAAGTCCCTGTGTAAGGTTGTTGTAAGGATTAGTTAATCAGCTGTAAAGCGCGAGCAGAGGGGCTTTGGGTGTGGGTGCACTGACTTGATCTGTTGTCTGCTGCCGCTGTGGCTTTTATTTGAGACAATTTCTTGCTGGGCAGCGTGGGTTGGCTTTGAACTCAGTGTGTAGCTCATGTTGGCCTCAAACTTGATCTTCTTGGCTTAGCTTACTCGGTGCTGTGATCACAGGTGTGGGCCACCATACCAAACGCTGTCACCTTCATCATTATCATCATTACCGCTAGGATACAGTGTAGCCAACTGTAACTAAGATAGGAACATATGTATGATAACATGAGAATACCATAACTGTACATGAAATATGAATTTCAAATCACTGCACGGGATGAACAGCCTATTTTTGCTATTTAGAATGTGTGTATTATTTAAAAAACTATTTCATATGTTTTTATGTGTGTGGGTGTCTTGCCTGCATATATGTCTGTGATCCATTTGAGGGTACAGCACCCACAGAAGCCAGAAGAAGGCAACATGTTGTCTGGAATTATGATCACATGGATGTTAGCTGCCATGTGGGCACCGGGAATCAAACCTCTGTTCTCTGTGAGAGCAGCCAGTGCTTCTGACTGTAAGCCGTCTCTCTTTTTCAAATGATCTATTTTTATAGATAACTGATTACTTAATTTTTATTTCATGTAAATGGGTGTTTTGCCTGCATGCATGTCTCTGCAGAATTACATGCACTGCATGCAGAGTTCATTTCAAAATATTACTATTTATTTTTATGTATATGAACACACTGCAGCTGTCTTCAGACACATACAGGAAGAGGGCATCAGATCCCATTACAGATAGTTGTGACCCACCATGTGGTTGCTGGGAATTGAACTCAGGACCTCTGGAAGAGCAGTCAGTGTTCTTAACCACTGAGCCATCTCTCCAGCCCACATGCAGAGTTCATATTCCTTGAAACTGGAGCTATAAACAGTTGTGAGCTGCCATGTTAGTGCTGGACATTGAACTCAGTCCTCCAGAAGGGCAGCATCTACAACCTATGTCCTCTTCTATCATCATCATCATCATCACCACCACCACCATCACCACTACCACCACCACCACCTCCACCACCACCTCCACCACCATCACCGCCATCACCACCACCACCACCATCACCACCACCACCACCATCACCACCATCACCACCACCTCCACCACCATCACCATATAGTAGCCCCCTGATGGCAGTGTATGCTGCCCATTGCAGTGTGGTCCCAAGTGCCAAACCCTAAAGAAAACTGACTCCCCTCAGGAGCCATCAGCTGTTCAGTTCCCGGCTAGGGCTAGGGGTTCCTACTCTGTTCTCTAAAGTGGCTGTGCCATTTTACAGCCCCAGCAGCATGTGATGATGTGATGTTCTGATTTGTCTGCATGCTCACCAACACTTCATATTGCTATCCCACCCCCACTTTGAGACAGGGTCTCCTGTAGCTCAGGTGTAGCCAAGGATGACAGTCAGTCCTGATCTTCCTGCTTCTACCTTCTGAATGCAGAGGTTATGAGCGTGCACCACTGGTGACTAACCCAGGGCTTCATGAGTGCTGGGCAGGCACTCTGCTCACTGAGCTACATCCCCAGCACACACACACCATACACACACACATGCACACGCACACACACTTGTGCACACACACTTGTGCACACACACTTGTGCACACACACATGCATAGGTGCATACACACATGCATGCACAGCCCACCTACTCTCTCTCATACACACACACACACACACACACACACACACTGCTCCTCTCACCCCAGACATACATGCACACACACACACTCATGCACAGCCCCCACCACATACACACAGTCATCCATAGCCCCCCTCACACTTCACACATACACACATTCACCCACAGTTTCACAGCCCCTCCCACCACACACCACGGCACACCCACACAACCTTCCCCATCCAAAGGGACTTTCCTGGGGCTGGAGCTGCCTATTACTCCACTCTCTCAGTCAGGAAAGGACATTAAAATCGAGAAGCTCGGGTTTCAGTTTGTTTTGTGACAGGCCACGGGGCATTACTACATTTGTTGAGAACAATTCAGAGGACTGTGACTTACATGTGTGAGTGTGTCCGGAAGTCGTGTTGTAACTTGATTTCTGTCATATGTATTTGTCATTTTGATTATCCATCTATCTAGTGATAGGCATTGGGGTGCTGCTACACTTCAGCTGCTGTGAACAGTGCTGTGTCGGACAACTGCCTCTTCCTGTGATTAATCTGCTTTTAGTTAGTGCAGATTAATTAGTTAGTGCCTAAGGCTGGGTAACTTGATGAAGAAAAGAGGTTTGTTTTGGCTCACAGTTGCAGTCCAAGGTTCAAGGCTTAAATCTGGTGATGCCTTTCTTGCTGGCAGAGCATCACGTCAGTACAGGGCATCACATGACAAGAGAGAGGAATGGGGTGGGTGTCTCCTCCGGGCTCTCTCCCTCTTCTTGTCCAATTGCCAGTAGTCAACCGTAGGGCTCAGCCTATGACCTGCACTAAGCCCCACCCCCAGCATCACAGTCAGATTAAATTTCTACTTTCTCAATACTTTACAGTGGGGATTAAATTTCAACACATGAACCTGGGGACTGAACCGGACCCAGATGGTGGCAACTGCTTTTAGTTTTGAGGATTCATACCCAGAAGCTAAATTACTGATAATTTCATTTTTTAATTTTATCTTTTGAGTCAGGGTCTTGCTGTGTAGCCCAACTTGACCTCAAACTTAGAGTGATCCTCCTGCCTCAGCCTCTTGAGTGCATATGGGCCCCAGTATGCATGTGGAGGTCAGAGGACAACTTTTGAGAGTTAGTTCTCTCCTTCTGCCATGTGAAGGGCCCAGGAGTCAAACACAGATTGTCAGACATGGAGGTGAACACCTTTACCAGGGGTATCTTGCTGACCCCCTTCTCACCCCTGCCTTGTTCCCTGTGTTTGGATATCATATCTTACCTAACCCAAGAGCACAGAGTTTCTTTTTATATTCTGAGTGTTTTATACTTTTAATTATATAAAAATTTTAAAGGTTCATTTTTAATATTAATTTTGTTCATGTGTGACTGTGAGTGCACATGGGTGGGCACGCGGGTGCAGTGCCCATGGAGACCAGCAGGGGGTGATGGATCCTCAGGAACTAGAGTTATAGGTAGTTATAAGTCATCCAGGATGGGTGTTAGGGTTAAATGCAGGTCTTTGGAAGTAGGAAGTGTTTGTAATTGCTGAGCCATCTGCCCAGTCCCTCATAATTTACATAATTTTTATATTTATTTATTTATTTAGACAGGGTCTAACTATGTAGCCCTCAATGGCCTGGAATTTGCATCAGGGTGGCCTTGAACTCAAAGATAACCATCTGCCTCTGCCTCTCAAGTGCTGAGATTAAAGGTGTGCACCATCACACACAGCTAATTTAATGAAGCAGGGTACCACGCCTCCAGCCCTTTGGCTTCCTGTAGCTTTGTTTGTGTGTATACATGAGATGGTGGACATTTCAAGCAAGTGCTCCATCACTGAACTCTCCGTAGTTCTCTTTGGGACTTTAATTAATTAACTAATTGATTGACTAATGTTCTTTGAGACGGGGTTTCTCTATGTATTTCTGTCTGGTTTTAAACTTGTCAGTCTTCCTCAGCTGCTTGAGTAGCTGAGGTTATAGGCCAGCACCACCAAGCCTTGCTACAGGAGATGATTTTCTTAGTTTCTTTTCCTTTTTGACAAGGGTCTCACTGTGTCCTGGAGCTGTCAGTGTAGACCAGGCTGTCTTTAACTCACAGAGATCTGCCTGCCTCTGCTTCCCAGGTGCTGGGACTGCATGTGTGTGTACTGTCATGCCTGCCTCTTGGTGTCATGTTTGTGCTCATGTTTCATTGTGTACACACAGGTGATGAAGGTGTTTTGTTGCTGCTGTTTGCATTTTGTTTGTTTGGTGTGGCAGACTCTGCTCACAGCCCCAGGTGTGCTAGGCATGTGCTCTTGTACTGAGCTGTTTGTCTCCAGCTCTATTGGTTTTATGTATTTTGTTTAGGGGGAAAAATACTTGTGAGCTAGTATTATCTGTTTGTTGTGTTTTTTGTTTGTTTGTTTGTTTGTTTTGTTTTGTTTTGTTTTGGTTTGGTTTTGGTTTTTCGAGACAGGGTTTCTCTGTGAAGTCCTGGCTGTCCTGGAGCTCACTCTGTAGACCAGGCTGGCCTCGAACTCAGAAATCCGCCTGTCTCTGCCTCCCAAGTGCTGGGATTACAGGCATGTGCCACCACCGCCCAGCTCTGTTTGTTGTTTTTAATTTTATTTTTATATGTGTATGTGATTTGCCAGTATGCATGTGTATGTCGTATGTCAATGTGTGTACCTGGCACTCAGGAAAGCCAGAAGAGGGTGTTAAGTCCCCTGAGACTGGATTTACACACAGTTACGAGCTGTAATGGGGAGACAGATTGATGGACCAGTGAAGTGACTGGTTTGCAAATATGTGGTGGACCTAAGTTTGATCCCCAGAATCTATGGGGAAAAAAAAAAAAGAGGTATGGTGGCAGCATGTGCCTGTAAACCCAGCTCTAAAGAGCCAGAGATAGGTAGGCAGACCCTGGGCCTTGCTGGCTAGCCAGCCTAGTTTAGCTGTCTCACAGCCCAACATTAAAAGTTTTTGAAAAAGCATAAACCGTGGAAATAGGTAAGCCTAGGTTCTGCTGGGATGTAGCGTCCCTGCCTGCAGACTTCCGAGGAGGCTGACTCAGTGTTGGGAAAGGCGTGCAGAGAGCTTAGGGCTTAGCACTAGTGTCTCACCAGCTTCAACAATGACTCCACAGCTTCTTTTTCTCTACCTTTTGGCTACAGGGCTCTGTGCCATTTCTGGTCAGTGCCACCTCTGGTACCACCGTGCTAGGGGCCTTCGACCCCTTGGATGCAATTGCTGATGTTTGCCGGCGCCACGGGCTGTGGTTGCACGTGGATGTGAGTGAGACTGGGATCACGGGGGTAGGGTGGGCTACTCCGAGGCCAAGACCCACGCTGTTCCTCCTGCTCCACAGGCCGCCTGGGGTGGGAGCGTCCTGCTGTCTCGGACACACAGGCATCTCCTGGATGGGATCCAGAGGTGCATACAGCCTCCTTCCCAAATTCCTCCCTTCAAATCCTTGGTTCTCAAACTAGTCACAAACTAGGGAGCCTGGGAGGGAGGGTGAGATGGGACTTGGGCAGATGATTGATCTCGGATTAGAGGGAGGGTAGCTATGGGAATTCTCCCTGGCTGCAGGGGAAGGCAGCCCTTTACCTTTGTTGGAGGAGCCACTGACCCAGCTTTGCCTTGTCTCACCCAGGGCTGACTCCGTGGCCTGGAACCCTCATAAGCTTCTCGCCGCAGGGCTGCAGTGCTCCGCTCTTCTTCTCCGGGACACCTCGGTGGGTCTGCCCTGGTCTCAGACCCCAGCCTTCCTTTCTCTAGACCCTAGCTTGTCTGTCTCACCACACAGATTTGGGCATTAACGTGCTCCCTCCTAGCCAAAGCTACATCTCTCTGCCCACCTAACCCTGTGTCGAGCTCCATGTGCCCAGTAGATTGTTTTCATGGGACAGAAGGGTTTCTGTCTTGTACTTATGGTCGGAGGGATCCTGGGCAGAATTTGGGAAGAGCTTTGGTGTTGGTAGCGACCTGGAGAGAGGTCTGGGTTGGCTGCAGCTGTCTCAGTGCTGCCTAACTCCAGGGAGAAGAGAGGTGGTTAAGTTGAGACCCTGCCATGTAGCACTTTAGGAAGGCCTGCTGATAGCTCCGTCCCCACAGAACCTGCTCAAGCGCTGCCATGGATCCCAGGCCAGCTACCTCTTCCAGCAAGACAAGTTCTATGATGTGGCTCTGGACACGGGAGACAAGGTGGTGCAGTGTGGCCGCCGCGTGGACTGCCTGAAGCTGTGGCTCATGTGGAAGGCGCAGGGTGGGCAAGGGCTGGAGCGGCGAATCGACCAGGCCTTTGCTCTCACCCGGTAGGCATGCAGGACCCAGATCTCACTCTCGTCCACTCTCCATGGCCTTCTTGGGGCCTCTGTAGGTCTCCCCTGTCTCCGTGTCTCTGCCTTTCCTCCATGTGTGCTTTCTTACCCTTTCCCCCAGGTACTTGGTGGAGGAGATTAAAAAACGGGAAGGATTTGAGTTGGTCATGGAGGTAGGACTCCTGGCTCCTTTGACGGCCTCTCCCACCCCCAACCTTGTTCCATACATGAAACCTCATAAAGGGCCAGGAGCAAAGATAGGGAAACAACCCCTTCCTTCCCCAACTCACTCCTCCCTCATCCCTCCCTCAGCCCGAGTTTGTCAACGTGTGCTTCTGGTTTGTGCCTCCCAGCCTGCGGGGGAAGAAGGAGAGTCCAGATTACAGCCAAAGGCTGTCTCAGGTAGTCTAGTCTTTGCCTTTCGGTAACTCAATTCCAGGAACTAAGCAGCAGGTATGTTTCTGCCCTCTGCTGGCTATGCCTAGTATTACACATCCCTGCCTCTTGAGATTGCAGGCACACCTCCTTACCCTCGTGTTTTTGTTTTGTTGTTGTTGTTGTTTTTAATGGGGTGTAGGTAGGGAGAAAAATATATTTCTGAAATGTAAGGAAACGGGGTTACCAGAGGACGTCAACAGCGTGCACCACACAGATGTCTGTGCTGGAACTAAGGTCAGAGACAGATCATCTCAGATGAGCCTTCAGAGGCAGGGAGATATGTTACACCTTATTCCTAAGAATGGGTTAGTGCTGACTGCCTCAGTAACCTGAAGGAACAAAAGCTCCCTGCCCTCCTGAGGCTGTTACTGCAGAAGAGGTGTCCCCTGTGTACACTTGTGTTCAAGGCGGCTTTGTAAGTTACCTGTAGATTACATGACACAGCTCAGAGATATGTCAGGAATTAAGACGGGAAAGAAGGTATTGAGGATGGAGGCTTGAGACTGGGGAGTAGCAGTATTGAATATCAGAGTCTAGTTCGGTATTCCTAGCTCCAGTTTTCCTGGGGAGGAGAGAGGGTGGAAGAAAGCAGGATTCAGAGAAGGCCACCCAGGTTGCGTGTTATGGAAAGGGAACAATGAGTGTGCCTCAGAGGTGGCAGGGTGTGGGGACGGCAGCTTCTGGAGCCAGGTGGCCCAGGGAGCCAGGGCGGCTGTTTCAACTCTCCCTCTCTGCACCACAGGTGGCTCCCGTGCTGAAGGAGCGGATGGTGAAGAAGGGAACCATGATGATCGGCTACCAGCCCCATGGGACCCGGGCCAACTTCTTCCGAATGGTGGTGGCCAACCCCATACTGACCCAGGCCGATATAGACTTCCTGCTGGGTGAGCTGGAACATCTGGGCCAGGACCTGTGAGCGGCTTCCTCCCGCTTTCCCACCGGAGCTCTGCATCATCTCCTGGGTTCTCAGAAGTGACCTTTCTAGGAAACAGTGGTCTTGACTCTGTGTGCCCCACACACTAACTCTCCCAGCTAAGTCAGGAGGGCGTCTAAACACTACAGTGTGCGCTTAGTATGCTCTTACTAAACTGGGCATAGGGCACACCTTTAATACCAGCACTGGGGAGGCAGAGACAGAGGCAGGCAGATCTCTGAGTTTGGGGCCAGCCTGGACTACAGAGCTAGGCTACACAGAGAAACTCTGTCTTGGGAAAAAAAAAGAGAGAGAGAAATATTTTTTCATTAAAATTATGTTTATAAAGAATTTTTATTAATATGAGAGAAATGGTACGAAATACTGAGAAAACTGGATATGAGTTTATATATCCCAGTAGCTGAGTTTACACTAAAAAATTACATAGGAAAATGTGGTGGGTGGAACCATGCCAAAGGTCAGCAGTTTTCCCTGGAACTGGATGATAGGCTGTTCCCAGATCAACCTCTGAGACCTGTGCTTCCCTGCCTTATTATGTAACAACATTACATACTTCTGAAATAGCACAATAAAGCTGTGGTTTGGTATGTTTTAAAGCTTTATTTCTAACTAAACAGTAGAGAACTTGAAGCAAGCAACAAACAGAAAGCACATAAGAGAGGCAATCATGAGATATCGTCTCCACTCGGAATCTTGTTGGGAGAGAGACACCTCAGGGTGGAATCAGTCACACAGAATAATACCTTGGGATATCAGAAACAGAGCAAGCAGGCTTGGCACCTTTAATCCCAGTACTGAGAGGCAGAGACAGATAAACCTGTGTGAGTCCCAGGCCAGCCTGGTCTACATAGTGAGTTTCAGCTAGCCAGAGCTACACAGTGAGACCTAGTGGAAAGGAAGAAGGGAGGAAGACAGGCCCGGATTTTATCTGGAGATAAGAGCCCCATCTTCTTACCTCCCCTAGTGTTTTGAAACGGTCTCATTCTGAAGCTCAAGCTATCTTTAACTCACTGTGTAGCCCAGGCTAGCTAGCCTCACACTTTGAGTTATTCTCCTGCCTCAGTAGCTTCCTGAATGCTGTGATTACAGGCATGAGCACCATATCCCAGGCTGTCTTGCCTGTTGGTCTGTCTGTCTCTGTCTGTCTGTCTATGTTTTGTTTGTTTTGAACTAGCTACATAGAACTTCTGACCTGCCTTCACCACCAACATAATTAGATCACGCATTAAGTTACTTTGTTTATTTAAAACAATTTTATGCAGGGTCTTACTGTGTGCCACCCTGGCTGTTTTATAACTCAATTTGTAGACCAGGCTGGCCTTGAACTCACAGTGATGCATCTGCCTCTGCCTCCTGAGTGCTGGGACTAAAGGCTGCTCCACTATGCCTGTCCACATAGTTCTTTATAGCCTGTTTTCAGCTTTTTCTTACAATATACATTAAATAGTCTGTTCCTGGGGCTGTTGGGATGGCTCCTCAGGTAAAGGTGGTTCTCACAAGGGAAATAACCTGAGCTTGAATCTCAGAGCCAACACAGTTGGAAGACAGAATTGATTCCTGGAGGTTGTTACTGACTTCCTATGCTGTGACACAGCTGTTCACACTCACACAGACACACACATGATAAAGTAAGTACATGCTGTGACACAGCTGTTCACACACAGACACACACGTGATAAATTACATGCTGTGACACAGCTGTTCACACACAGACACACGTGATAAATTACATGCTGTGACACAGCTGTTCACACACAGACACACACGTGATAAATTACATGCTGTGACACAGCTGTTCACACACAGACACGTGATAAATTACATGCTGTGACACAGCTGTTCACACACAGACACACACGATAAATTACATGCTGTGACACAGCTGTTCACACACACAGACACACACATGATAAATTACATGCCGTGACACAGCTGTTCACACTCAGACACACACAGTACATAATTTTAATGAAGTATGTATGTGTGGATCTGTACATGAATGCACATATTTTTTTGAAATCTAGGCATAATGGCTCATGCCTTAGTGCTCAGGAGAAAAATCCTGTCTCAAAAGAAAAAAAAATCCCTTAGTTAATTGATAAAGGCTATTGAGATTGTTTCATTTTTATTAACTAGTAGTTTTATGTTTGTTTGGTTTTAAGAAATTTGTTGGAGCTGAGCATAATTGCATATACCTTTAAATTTCAGCACTCAAGAGGCAAAGGGAGGTGGATCTCTATGAGTTCTTGGCCAGCCTAGTCTGTTTAGCTCTAAGCCAGCCAAGCCCACATAGTGAGAGCCTCTCAAAAAAATAAAATAAAAAATAAATTTGTCAGGCCAGTAAGACGGCTCAGCAGCTGAAGCCTGATGACTTGAGGTTGATCAACAAGACCCATGTGGTGAAAGGAGAGACCCCATTCCCACACTGTGACACATATGTAAAATAAATACATAGCATTTAAAAACTTAAACCTTTCTACTTCAACTGGGCAGTGGGGCTTATTGACATAGACTTGTTTCTTTAGTCCTGTCAGGGTCTGTAGGGTCTGTAGTATTGCTACTGTGGGGTCTGCAGTATTGCTACTGAAGGGTCTGTAGTATTACTACTGTGGGGTCTGTAGTATTGCTACTGTAGGGTCTGTAGTATTGCTGCTGTGGGGTCTGTAGTATTGCTACTGTAGGGTCTGTAGTATTACTACTGTGGGGTCTGTAGTATTGCTACTGTGGGGTCTGTAGTATTGCTACTGTAGGGTCTGTAGTATTGCTACTGTAGGGTCTGTAGTATTGCTACTGTAGGGTCTGTAGTATTGCTACTGTAGGGTCTGTAGTATTGCTACTGTGCAATCTGTAGTATTGCTACTGTAGGGTCTGTAGTATTGCTACTGTGGGGTCTGTAGTATTGCTACTGTGGGGTCTGTAGTATTGCTACTGTGGGGTCTGTAGTATTGCTACTGTGGGATCTGTAGTATTGCTACTGTGGGATCTGTAGTATTGCTACTGTAGGGTCTGTAGTATTGCTACTGTAGGGTCTGTAGTATTGCTGCTGTGGGGTCTGTAGTATTGCTACTGTAGGGTCTGTAGTATTGCTACTGTGCAGTCTGTAGTATTGCTACTGTAGGGTCTGTAGTATTGCTACTGTGGGGTCTGTAGTATTGCTACTGTAGGGTCTGTAGTATTGCTACTGTAGGGTCTGTAGTATTGCTACTGTGCGGTCTGTAGTATTGCTACTGTAGGGTCTGTAGTATTGCTACTATAGGGTCTGCAGTATTGCTACTGTAGGGTCTGTAGTATTGCTGCTGTGGGGTCTGTAGTATTGCTACTGAAGGGTCTGTAGTATTGCTACTGTAGGGTCTGTAGTATTGCTACTATAGGGTCTGTAGTATTGCTACTGTAGGGTCTGTAGTATTGCTACTGTAGGGTCTGTAGTATTGCTACTGTAGGGTCTGTAGTATTGCTACTGTGGGGTCTGTAGTATTGCTACTGTAGGGTCTGTAGTATTGCTACTGTGCAGTCTGTAGTATTGCTACTGTAGGGTCTGTAGTATTGCTACTGTGGGGTCTGTAGTATTGCTGCTGTGGGGTCTGTAGTATTGCTGCTGTGGGGTCTGTAGTATTGCTACTGAGGGGTCTGTAGTATTGCTACTGTGGGGTCTGTAGTATTGCTACTGTGGGGTCTGTAGTATTGCTGCTGTGGGGTCTGTAGTATTGCTACTGTAGGGTCTGTAGTATTGCTACTGTGGGGTCTGTAGTATTGCTACTGTAGGGTCTGTAGTATTGCTACTGTGCAGTCTGTAGTATTGCTACTGTAGGGTCTGTAGTATTACTACTGTAGGGTCTGTAGTATTGCTGCTGTAGGATCTGTAGTATTGCTACTGTGGGGTCTGTAGTATTGCTACTGTAGGGTCTGTAGTATTGCTACTGTGCAGTCTGTAGTATTGCTACTGTAGGGTCTGTAGTATTGCTACTGTAGGGTCTGTAGTATTACTACTGTAGGGTCTGTAGTATTGCTGCTGTAGGATCTGTAGTATTACTACTGTGGGGTCTGTAGTATTGCTGCTGTGGGGTCTGTAGTATTGCTACTGTAGGGTCTGTAGTATTACTACTGTGGGGTCTGTAGTATTGCTACTGTGGGGTCTGTAGTATTGCTACTGTAGGGTCTGTAGTATTGCTACTGTAGGGTCTGTAGTATTGCTACTGTAGGGTCTGTAGTATTGCTACTGTAGGGTCTGTAGTATTGCTACTGTGCACTCTGTAGTATTGCTACTGTAGGGTCTGTAGTATTGCTACTGTAGGGTCTGTAGTATTACTACTGTAGGGTCTGTAGTATTGCTGCTGTAGGATCTGTAGTATTACTACTGTGGGGTCTGTAGTATTGCAGCTGTGGGGTCTGTAGTATTGCTACTGTAGGGTCTGTAGTATTACTACTGTGGGGTCTGTAGTATTGCTACTGTGGGGTCTGTAGTATTGCTACTGTAGGGTCTGTAGTATTGCTACTGTAGGGTCTGTAGTATTGCTACTGTAGGGTCTGTAGTATTGCTACTGTAGGGTCTGTAGTATTGCTACTGTGCAATCTGTAGTATTGCTACTGTAGGGTCTGTAGTATTGCTACTGTGCAGTCTGTAGTATTGCTACTGTGGGGTCTGTAGTATTGCTACTGTGGGGTCTGTAGTATTGCTACTGTGGGATCTGTAGTATTGCTACTGTGGGATCTGTAGTATTGCTACTGTAGGGTCTGTAGTATTGCTACTGTAGGGTCTGTAGTATTGCTGCTGTGGGGTCTGTAGTATTGCTACTGTAGGGTCTGTAGTATTGCTACTGTGCAGTCTGTAGTATTGCTACTGTAGGGTCTGTAGTATTGCTACTGTGGGGTCTGTAGTATTGCTACTGTAGGGTCTGTAGTATTGCTACTGTAGGGTCTGTAGTATTGCTACTGTGCGGTCTGTAGTATTGCTACTGTAGGGTCTGTAGTATTGCTACTGTAGGGTCTGCAGTATTGCTACTGTAGGGTCTGTAGTATTGCTGCTGTGGGGTCTGTAGTATTGCTACTGAAGGGTCTGTAGTATTGCTACTGTAGGGTCTGTAGTATTGCTACTGTAGGGTCTGTAGTATTGCTACTGTAGGGTCTGTAGTATTGCTACTGTAGGGTCTGTAGTATTGCTACTGTAGGGTCTGTAGTATTGCTACTGTGGGGTCTGTAGTATTGCTACTGTAGGGTCTGTAGTATTGCTACTGTGCAGTCTGTAGTATTGCTACTGTAGGGTCTGTAGTATTGCTACTGTGGGGTCTGTAGTATTGCTGCTGTGGGGTCTGTAGTATTGCTGCTGTGGGGTCTGTAGTATTGCTACTGAGGGGTCTGTAGTATTGCTACTGTGGGGTCTGTAGTATTGCTACTGTGGGGTCTGTAGTATTGCTGCTGTGGGGTCTGTAGTATTGCTACTGTGGGGTCTGTAGTATTGCTACTGTGGGGTCTGTAGTATTGCTACTGTGGGGTCTGTACTATTGCTACTGTAGGGTCTGTAGTATTGCTACTGTAGGGTCTGTAGTATTGCTACTGTAGGGTCTGTAGTATTGCTACTGTAGGGTCTGTAGTATTGCTACTGTAGGGTCTGTAGTATTGCTACTGTAGGGTCTGTAGTATTGCTACTGTAGGGTCTGTAGTATTGCTACTGTAGGGTCTGTAGTATTGCTACTGTGGGGTCTGTAGTATTGCTACTGTAGGGTCTGTAGTATTGCTACTGTAGGGTCTGTAGTATTGCTACTGTGGGGTCTGTAGTATTGCTACTGTAGGGTCTGTAGTATTGCTACTGTAGGGTCTGTAGTATTGCTACTGTAGGGTCTGTAGTATTGCTACTGTAGGGTCTGTAGTATTGCTACTGTGGGGTCTGTAGTATTGCTACTGTAGGGTCTGTAGTATTGCTACTGTGCAGTCTGTAGTATTGCTACTGTAGGGTCTGTAGTATTACTACTGTAGGGTCTGTAGTATTGCTGCTGTAGGATCTGTAGTATTGCTACTGTGGGGTCTGTAGTATTGCTACTGTAGGGTCTGTAGTATTGCTACTGTGCAGTCTGTAGTATTGCTACTGTAGGGTCTGTAGTATTGCTACTGTAGGGTCTGTAGTATTACTACTGTAGGGTCTGTAGTATTGCTGCTGTAGGATCTGTAGTATTACTACTGTGGGGTCTGTAGTATTGCTGCTGTGGGGTCTGTAGTATTGCTACTGTGGGGTCTGTAGTATTGCTACTGTGGGGTCTGTAGTATTGCTACTGTGGGGTCTGTAGTATTGCTACTGTAGGGTCTGTAGTATTGCTACTGTAGGGTCTGTAGTATTGCTACTGTGCAGTCTGTAGTATTGCTACTGTAGGGTCTGTAGTATTGCTACTGTAGGGTCTGTAGTATTACTACTGTAGGGTCTGTAGTATTGCTGCTGTAGGATCTGTAGTATTACTACTGTAGGGGTCTGTAGTATTGCTGCTTGTGGGGTCTGTAGTATTGCTACTGTGGGGTCTGTAGTATTGCTACTGTGGGGTCTGTAGTATTGCTACTGTGGGGTCTGTAGTATTGCTACTGTAGGGTCTGTAGTATTGCTACTGTAGGGTCTGTAGTACTGCTACTGTAGGGTCTGTAGTATTGCTACTGTGCAGTCTGTAGTATTGCTACTGTAGGGTCTGTAGTATTGCTACTGTAGGGTCTGTAGTATTGCTACTGTGGGGTCTGTAGTATTGCTACTGTAGGGTCTGTAGTATTGCTACTGTAGGGTCTGTAGTATTGCTACTGTGGGGTCTGTAGTATTGCTACTGTAGGGGTCTGTAGTATTGCTACTGTAGGGTCTGTAGTACTGCTACTGTAGGGTCTGTAGTATTGCTACTGTGCAGGTCTGTAGTATTGCTACTGTAGGGTCTGTAGTATTGCTACTGTAGGGTCTGTAGTATTGCTACTGTAGGGTCTGTAGTATTGCTACTGTAGGGTCTGTAGTATTGCTACTGTAGGGTCTGTAGTATTGCTACTGTAGGGTCTGTAGTATTGCTACTGTAGGGTCTGTAGTATTGCTACTGTAGGGTCTGTAGTATTGCTACTGTGGGGTCTGTAGTATTGCTACTGTAGGGTCTGTAGTATTGCTACTGTAGGGTCTGTAGTACTGCTACTGTAGGGTCTGTAGTATTGCTACTGTGCAGTCTGTAGTATTGCTACTGTAGGGTCTGTAGTAATGCTACTGTAGGGTCTGTAGTATTGCTACTGTGGGGTCTGTAGTATTGCTACTGTAGGGTCTGTAGTATTGCTACTGTAGGGTCTGTAGTATTGCTACTGTGGGGTCTGTAGTATTGCTACTGTGGGGTCTGTAGTATTGCTACTGTAGGGTCTGTAGTATTGCTACTGTAGGGTCTGTAGTATTGCTACTGTAGGGTCTGTAGTATTGCTACTGTTGGGTCTGTAGTATTGCTACTGTAGGGTCTGTAGTATTGCTACTGTAGGGTCTGTAGTATTGCTACTGTGGGGTCTGTAGTATTGCTACTGTAGGGTCTGTAGTATTGCTACTGTAGGGGTCTGTAGTATTGCTACTGTAGGGTCTGTAGTATTGCTACTGTAGGGTCTGTAGTATTGCTACTGTAGGGTCTGTAGTATTGCTACTGTAGGGTCTGTAGTATTGCTACTGTAGGGTCTGTAGTATTGCTACTGTAGGGTCTGTAGTATTGCTACTGTAGGGTCTGTAGTATTGCTACTGTAGGGTCTGTAGTATTGCTACTGTAGGGTCTGTAGTATTGCTACTGTAGGGTCTGTAGTATTGCTACTGTAGGGTCTGTAGTATTGCTACTGTAGGGTCTGTAGTATTGCTACTGTAGGGTCTGTAGTATTGCTACTGTAGGGTCTGTAGTATTGCTACTGTGGGGTCTGTAGTATTGCTACTGTAGGGTCTGTAGTATTGCTACTGTAGGGTCTGTAGTATTGCTACTGTAGGGTCTGTAGTATTGCTACTGTGGGGTCTGTAGTATTGCTACTGTAGGGTCTGTAGTATTGCTACTGTAGGGTCTGTAGTATTGCTACTGTGGGGTCTGTAGTATTGCTACTGTAGGGTCTGTAGTATTGCTACTGTAGGGTCTGTAGTATTGCTACTGTAGGGTCTGTAGTATTGCTACTGTAGGGTCTGTAGTATTGCTACTGTGGGGTCTGTAGTATTGCTACTGTAGGGTCTGTAGTATTGCTACTGTAGGGTCTGTAGTATTGCTACTGTGGGTCTGTAGTATTGCTACTGTAGGGTCTGTAGTATTGCTACTGTAGGGTCTGTAGTATTGCTACTGTAGGGGTCTGTAGTATTGCTACTGTAGGGTCTGTAGTATTGCTACTGTAGGGTCTGTAGTATTGCTACTGTAGGGTCTGTAGTATTGCTACTGTAGGGTCTGTAGTATTGCTACTGTGGGGTCTGTAGTATTGCTACTGTAGGGTCTGTAGTATTGCTACTGTAGGGTCTGTAGTACTGCTACTGTAGGGTCTGTAGTATTGCTACTGTAGGGGTCTGTAGTATTGCTACTGTGGGTCTGTAGTATTGCTACTGTAGGGTCTGTAGTATTGGCTACTGTAGGGTCTGTAGTATGCTACTGTAGGGTCTGTAGTATTGCTACTGTAGGGTCTGTAGTATTGCTACTGTAGGGTCTGTAGTATTGCTACTGTAGGGTCTGTAGTATTGCTACTGTAGGGTCTGTAGTATTGCTACTGTAGGGTCTGTAGTATTGCTACTGTAGGGTCTGTAGTATTGCTACTGTAGGGTCTGTAGTATTGCTACTGTAGGGTCTGTAGTATTGCTACTGTAGGGTCTGTAGTATTGCTACTGTTAGGGTCTGTAGTATTGCTACTGTAGGGTCTGTAGTATTGCTACTGTAGGGTCTGTAGTATTGCTACTGTGGGGTCTGTAGTATTGCTACTGTAGGGTCTGTAGTATTGCTACTGTAGGGGTCTGTAGTATTGCTACTGTAGGGTCTGTAGTATTGCTACTGTAGGGTCTGTAGTACTTGCTACTGTAGGGTCTGTAGTATTGCTACTGTAGGGTCTGTAGTATTGCTACTGTAGGGTCTGTAGTATGCTACTGTAGGGTCTGTAGTATTGCTACTGTGGGGTCTGTAGTATTGCTACTGTAGGGTCTGTAGTATTGCTACTGTAGGGTCTGTAGTATTGCTACTGTAGGGTCTGTAGTATTGCTACTGTAGGGTCTGTAGTATTGCTACTGTAGGGTCTGTAGTATTGCTACTGTAGGGGTCTGTAGTATTGCTACTGTAGGGTCTGTAGTATTGCTACTGTAGGGTCTGTAGTATTGCTACTGTAGGGTCTGTAGTATTGCTACTGTGGGGTCTGTAGTATTGCTACTGTAGGGTCTGTAGTATTGCTACTGTAGGGTCTGTAGTATTGCTACTGTGGGGTCTGTAGTATTGCTACTGTAGGGTCTGTAGTATGCTACTGTAGGGTCTGTAGTACTGCTACTGTAGGGTCTGTAGTATTGCTACTGTGCAGTCTGTAGTATTGCTACTGTAGGGTCTGTAGTATTGCTACTGTAGGGTCTGTAGTATTGCTACTGTAGGGTCTGTAGTATTGCTACTGTAGGGTCTGTAGTATTGCTACTGTAGGGTCTGTAGTATTGCTACTGTGGGGTCTGTAGTATGCTACTGTAGGGTCTGTAGTATTGCTACTGTAGGGTCTGTAGTATTGCTACTGTGGGGTCTGTAGTATTGCTACTGTAGGGTCTGTAGTATTGCTACTGTGGGGTCTGTAGTATTGCTACTGTAGGGTCTGTAGTATTGCTACTGTAGGGTCTGTAGTATTGCTACTGTAGGGTCTGTAGTATTGCTACTGTTGGGTCTGTAGTATTGCTACTGTGGGGTCTGTAGTATTGCTACTGTAGGGTCTGTAGTATTGCTACTGTAGGGTCTGTAGTATTGCTACTGTGGGGTCTGTAGTATTGCTACTTTGGGATCTGTAGTATTGCTACTGTAGGGTCTGTAGTATTGCTACTGTAGGGTCTGTAGTATTGCTACTGTAGGGTCTGTAGTATTGCTACTGTGGGGTCTGTAGTATTGCTACTGTAGGGTCTGTAGTATTGCTACTGTAGGGTCTGTAGTATTGCTACTGTGGGGTCTGTAGTATTGCTACTGTAGGGTCTGTAGTATTGCTACTGTAGGGTCTGTAGTATTGCTACTGTAGGGTCTGTAGTATTGCTACTGTGCAGTCTGTAGTATTGCTACTGTAGGGTCTGTAGTATTGCTACTGTAGGGTCTGTAGTATTGCTACTGTAGGGTCTGTAGTATTGCTACTGTGGGGTCTGTAGTATTGCTACTGTAGGGTCTGTAGTATTGCTACTGTAGGGTCTGTAGTACTGCTACTGTAGGGTCTGTAGTATTGCTACTGTAGGGTCTGTAGTATTGCTACTGTAGGGTCTGTAGTATTGCTACTGTAGGGTCTGTAGTATTGCTACTGTGGGGTCTGTAGTATTGCTACTGTAGGGTCTGTAGTATTGCTACTGTAGGGTCTGTAGTACTGCTACTGTAGGGTCTGTAGTATTGCTACTGTGCAGTCTGTAGTATTGCTACTGTAGGGTCTGTAGTATTGCTACTGTAGGGTCTGTAGTATTGCTACTGTGGGGTCTGTAGTATTGCTACTGTAGGGTCTGTAGTATTGCTACTGTAGGGTCTGTAGTATTGCTACTGTGGGGTCTGTAGTATTGCTACTGTAGGGTCTGTAGTATTGCTACTGTAGGGTCTGTAGTATTGCTACTGTGGGGTCTGTAGTATTGCTACTGTAGGGTCTGTAGTATTGCTACTGTAGGGTCTGTAGTACTGCTACTGTAGGGTCTGTAGTATTGCTACTGTGCAGTCTGTAGTATTGCTACTGTAGGGTCTGTAGTATTGCTACTGTAGGGTCTGTAGTATTGCTACTGTGGGGTCTGTAGTATTGCTACTGTAGGGTCTGTAGTATTGCTACTGTAGGGTCTGTAGTATTGCTACTGTGGGGTCTGTAGTATTGCTACTGTAGGGTCTGTAGTATTGCTACTGTAGGGTCTGTAGTATTGCTACTGTAGGATCTGTAGTATTACTACTGTGGGGTCTGTAGTATTGCTGCTGTGGGGTCTGTAGTATTGCTACTGTGGGGTCTGTAGTATTGCTACTGTGGGTCTGTAGTATTGCTACTGTAGGGGTCTGTAGTATTGCTACTGTAGGGTCTGTAGTATTGCTACTGTAGGGTCTGTAGTATTGCTACTGTGCAGGTCTGTAGTATTGCTACTGTAGGGTCTGTAGTATTGCTACTGTAGGGTCTGTAGTATTGCTACTGTAGGGTCTGTAGTATTGCTACTGTAGGATCTGTAGTATTACTACTGTGGGGTCTGTAGTATTGCTGCTGTGGGGTCTGTAGTATTGCTACTGTGGGGTCTGTAGTATTGCTACTGTGGGGTCTGTAGTATTGCTACTGTGGGGTCTGTAGTATTGCTACTGTAGGGTCTGTAGTATTGCTACTGTAGGGTCTGTAGTACTGCTACTGTAGGGTCTGTAGTATTGCTACTGTGCAGTCTGTAGTATTGCTACTGTAGGGTCTGTAGTATTGCTACTGTAGGGTCTGTAGTATTGCTACTGTGGGGTCTGTAGTATTGCTACTGTAGGGTCTGTAGTATTGCTACTGTAGGGTCTGTAGTATTGCTACTGTGGGGTCTGTAGTATTGCTACTGTAGGGTCTGTAGTATTGCTACTGTAGGGTCTGTAGTATTGCTACTGTAGGGTCTGTAGTATTGCTACTGTGGGGTCTGTAGTATTGCTACTGTAGGGTCTGTAGTATTGCTACTGTAGGGTCTGTAGTATTGCTACTGTAGGGTCTGTAGTATTGCTACTGTAGGGTCTGTAGTATTGCTACTGTAGGGTCTGTAGTATTGCTACTGTAGGGTCTGTAGTATTGCTACTGTAGGGTCTGTAGTATTGCTACTGTAGGGTCTGTAGTATTGCTACTGTAGGGTCTGTAGTATTGCTACTGTGGGGTCTGTAGTATTGCTACTTTGGGATCTGTAGTATTGCTACTGTAGGGTCTGTAGTATTGCTACTGTAGGGTCTGTAGTATTGCTACTGTAGGGTCTGTAGTATTGCTACTGTAGGGTCTGTAGTATTGCTACTGTAGGGTCTGTAGTATTGCTACTGTAGGGTCTGTAGTATTGCTACTGTGGGGTCTGTAGTATTGCTACTGTGGGATCTGTAGTATTGCTACTGTGGGGTCTGTAGTATTGCTACTGTGGGGTCTGTAGTATTGCTACTGTGGGGTCTGTAGTATTGCTACTGTGGGATCTGTAGTATTGCTACTGTGGGGTCTGTAGTATTGCTGCTGTGGGGTCTGTAGTATTGCTACTGTGGGGTCTGTAGTATTGCTACTGTGGGGTCTGTAGTATTGCTACTGTGGGATCTGTAGTATTGCTACTGTAGGGTCTGTAGTATTGCTACTGTAGGGTCTGTAGTATTGCTACTGTAGGGTCTGTAGTATTGCTACTGTAGGGTCTGTAGTATTGCTACTGTAGGGTCTGTAGTATTGCTACTGTGCAGTCTGTAGTATTGCTACTGTAGGGTCTGTAGTATTGCTACTGTGGGATCTGTAGTATTGCTACTGTAGGATCTGTAGTATTGCTACTGTAGGGTCTGTAGTATTGCTACTGTAGGGTCTGTAGTATTGCTACTGTAGGGTCTGTAGTATTGCTACTGTAGGGTCTGTAGTATTGCTACTGGAGGGTCTGTAGTATTGCTACTGTAGGGTCTGTAGTATTGCTACTGTAGGGTCTGTAGTATTGCTACTGTGGGATCTGTAGTATTGCTACTGTGGGATCTGTAGTATTGCTACTGTAGGGTCTGTAGTATTGCTACTGTGGGATCTGTAGTATTGCTACTGTAGGATCTGTAGTATTGCTACTGTAGGGTCTGTAGTATTGCTACTGTAGGGTCTGTAGTATTGCTACTGTAGGGTCTGTAGTATTGCTACTGTAGGATCTGTAGTATTGCTACTGTAGGGTCTGTAGTATTGCTACTGTAGGGTCTGTAGTATTGCTACTGTAGGGTCTGTAGTATAGCTACTGTGGGGTCTGTAGTATTGCTACTGTAGGGTCTGTAGTATTGCTGCTGTGGGGTCTGTAGTATTGCTACTGTGGGGTCTGTAGTATTGCTACTGTAGGGTCTGTAGTATTGCTACTGTGGGGTCTGTAGTATTGCTACTGTAGGGTCTGTAGTATTGCTACTGTAGGGTCTGTAGTATTGCTACTGTAGGGTCTGTAGTATTGCTACTGTAGGGTCTGTAGTATTGCTGCTGTGGGGTCTGTAGTATTGCTGCTGTAGGGTCTGTAGTATTGCTACTGTGGGGTCTGTAGTATTGCTACTTTGGGGTCTGTAGTATTGCTACTGTAGGGTCTGTAGTATTGCTACTGTAGGGTCTGTAGTATTGCTACTGTAGGGTCTGTAGTATTGCTACTGTAGGGTCTGTAGTATTGCTACTGTAGGGTCTGTAGTATTGCTACTTTAGGGTCTGTAGTATTGCTACTGAAGGGTCTGTAGTATTGCTGCTGTGGGGTCTGTAGTATTGCTACTGTAGGGTCTGCAGTATTGCTACTGTAGGGTCTGTAGTATTGCTACTGTAGGGTCTGTAGTATTGCTACTGTTGGGTCTGTAGTATTGCTACTGTAGGGTCTGTAGTATTGCTACTGTGCAGTCTGTAGTATTGCTACTGTAGGGTCTGTAGTATTGCTACTGTGGGGTCTGTAGTATTGCTGCTGTGGGGTCTGTAGTATTGCTGCTGTGGGGTCTGTAGTATTGCTACTGAGGGGTCTGTAGTATTGCTACTGTGGGGTCTGTAGTATTGCTACTGTGGGGTCTGTAGTATTGCTGCTGTGGGGTCTGTAGTATTGCTACTGTGGGGTCTGTAGTATTGCTACTGTGGGGTCTGTAGTATTGCTACTGTGGGGTCTGTAGTATTGCTACTGTAGGGTCTGTAGTATTGCTACTGTGGGGTCTGTAGTATTGCTACTGTAGGGTCTGTAGTATTGCTACTGTAGGGTCTGTAGTATTGCTACTGTGCAGTCTGTAGTATTGCTACTGTAGGGTCTGTAGTATTGCTACTGTAGGGTCTGTAGTATTGCTACTGTGGGGTCTGTAGTATTGCTACTGTGGGGTCTGTAGTATTGCTACTGTGCGGTCTGTAGTATTGCTACTGTAGGGTCTGTAGTATTGCTACTGTAGGGTCTGTAGTATTGCTACTGTAGGGTCTGTAGTATTGCTACTGTAGGGTCTGTAGTATTGCTACTGTAGGGTCTGTAGTATTGCTACTGTGGGGTCTGTAGTATTGCTACTGTAGGGTCTGTAGTATTGCTACTGTAGGGTCTGTAGTATTGCTACGGTAGGGTCTGTAGTATTACTACTGTAGGGTCTGTAGTATTGCTACTGTAGGGTCTGTAGTATTGCTACTGTAGGGTCTGTAGTATTGCTACTGTGGGGTCTGTAGTATTGCTACTGTGGGGTCTGTAGTATTGCTACTGTAGGGTCTGTAGTATTGCTACTGTAGGGTCTGTAGTATTGCTACTGTAGGGTCTGTAGTATTGCTACTGTGGGGTCTGTAGTATTGCTACTGTAGGGTCTGTAGTATTGCTACTGTGGGGTCTGTAGTATTGCTACTGTGGGGTCTGTAATATTGCTACTGTAGGGTCTGTAGTATTGCTACTGTAGGGTCTGTAGTATTGCTACTGTAGGGTCTGTAGTATTGCTACTGTGGGGTCTGTAGTATTGCTACTGTAGGGTCTGTAGTATTGCTACTGTGGGGTCTGTAGTATTGCTACTGTGGGGTCTGTAGTATTGCTACTGTAGGGTCTGTAGTATTGCTACTGTAGGGTCTGTAGTATTGCTACTGTAGGGTCTGTAGTATTGCTACTGTGGGGTCTGTAGTATTGCTACTGTAGGGTCTGTAGTATTGCTACTGTGGGGTCTGTAGTATTGCTACTGTAGGGTCTGTAGTATTGCTACTGTAGGGTCTGTAGTATTGCTACTGTGGGGTCTGTAGTATTGCTACTGTAGGGTCTGTAGTATTGCTACTGTGGGGTCTGTAGTATTGCTACTGTGGGGTCTGTAGTATTGCTACTGTAGGGTCTGTAGTATTGCTACTGTAGGGTCTGTAGTATTGCTACTGTAGGGTCTGTAGTATTGCTACTGTGGGGTCTGTAGTATTGCTACTATAGGGTCTGTAGTATTGCTACTGTGGGGTCTGTAGTATTGCTACTGTGGGGTCTGTAGTATTGCTACTGTAGGGTCTGTAGTATTGCTACTGTAGGGTCTGTAGTATTGCTACTGTAGGGTCTGTAGTATTGCTACTGTGGGGTCTGTAGTATTGCTACTGTGGGGTCTGTAATATTGCCACTTTCTTTATTTCTGATATTGATGATTATATTTTCTCTCTTTTTCCTATTCATTGTAGTTAGAAGTTTATTGTTGTGATAGTTTTTTTTAAATGTATTTATTTTATATATGTGAATACTGCCACTGTCTTCAAACACAACAGAAGGGCATTGGATCCCATCACAGATGGTTGTGAGCCACCATGTGGTTGCTGGGAATTGAACTCAGGACCTCTTGGAAGAGCAGTCGGTGCTTTTAACTGCTGAGCCATCTCTCCAGCCAATGATAGTTAATTTTATGTGGCAACTTGCTTAGGCTTAAGGGATGTCTTAGGTGGCTGGTAAAATACTATTTCTGACGGTGTGTCTAAAAAGTTAGCATTTAAGTCAGGAGACTGAATAAAGAATTTTGACTCACCGGGCGGTGGTGGCGCACGCCTTTAATCCCAGCACTTGGGAGGCAGAGGCAGATGGATTTCTTAGTTCGAGGCCAGCCTGGTCTACAGAGTGAGTTCCAGGACAGCCAGGGCTACACAGAGAAACCTTGTCTTGAAAAAAAAAAAAAAAAAAACAAACAAACAACAAAAAAAAGAATTTTGACTCTCAGGGCTGGATCTGGGTTCAAATCCCACCATCCACAGGGCAGCTTACAACTATCTGTAACTCCACAATCTTACACTCTCCCATAAACACACATGCAGCCAAAACACCAATGCACATAAAATAAAGGTAAATAAATAAAAAAAAGGAAAGAAAGATTTTGACTCTCCAATGTGGGTGTGCCTTATCCAGTCCTCAGGGACACTTCCTGATCTTGGGCATCATCTCCTATTCTCATGTTCTCAGCACCGGATCTCCCATTCCTGGCCTTTGAGCTCAGGCCAGGAGTCCTACCACAGGTTCCATGCCCTTGAACCTAGATTGAATTACACAGCTGGCCTTCCTGGTTTTTTAGGTCACAGATAACATAGTATGATCATTCTTTGCCTTCATACTGTGGGTCAGTTCTCATAATGTTTCCCTTTACAGGTACACACACACACACTGGTTGTGTCTTTCTCTGATTAATTGCACTTGTTCTCCAAGTCTGTGTTGCCTTAAGATTAGGAACAAGATAATACCTACTTTCTTTTCCCACCGCTGCTCAGCACAAGGGAAAATCATAACTATTTCTGTTTATGTATAATGTGTAGAAAATGCACTAAAATAACTTAGACATACTAGACTCTAATAACCAGTGTTTGTCTAGTGTATGCGACATCCTCGATTTCATACACACACACACATCGGGGGTATAGCACAGCGCTGGAGTGCCTTCCTAAAACAACCAAAAAGCTCAAAAGCTCATAGGACACAGATGAGGGTGTGTGAATCGGGCTGTGGTGGGACATGCTCGTAATCCTGGCATTGAGAGGCACAGGCAGGAGATGGAGGTTTAAAGTCTTCTCTGGCTTTATAAGGAGCTTGAGTCCAGTCTCAGCTGTGTGTGGATCCCCTGTCAATATACAAAGATGAGTAATATTTCTATTAATAATGAATGATCTAAAATGACTATAACAAGTTAACTTATAGGAACATCAAAAAAGAATAACGTGTAGAAATTACCAAGAGTGAAAAGGATGTACTCAGTAAACCACAGACAGTGCAGAAATGGTTTTTTGTTTTTTGAGACAGGGTTTCTCTTTGTAGCTCTGGCTGTCTTGGAACTCTCAGAACTCCATCCTGTAGACCAGGTTGGTCTGAAACTCAGAGAGCCACCTGTTTCTGCCTCCCAAGTGCTAGGATTAAAGGCATGCACCACCACCTGTCGCGCCCCGCTTGTCCAGCAAGGAAGACGCGACAAACCGGATTCTTCTCAACAGCCTTTATTGGAAGTGCTCTTTTAGGTTTCTGGGAGAGACTGACTGGAATGCTCAGAATGGGCTACTTATATACCCCCAGCCCTGGGCGTGGCAAAGCACATGGAGGTGTCCGATTGGTCAATTTGCAATGACTCATTAGCATACTCATTAGCATACCCCGCCCGGGCGGGGTGATTGGCCAGGTTCGTGGTACCCTAGTTGTACCTTATTTGCATGCCCCGTTTGGGAGGGGCTGGAGTCAAGTTCCTAAATGCACTGTGCATGCGCAGTGCACTGATGGTTTTCCCTGAAAGCCTTGAGTCAGCCGCCATCTTGGAGTCACCTCAGCGGCTGACGGGGGAACGTCAGCCCGTCAGCCGCTTTTGAGGTTGCGGTGCTGCTTCTCTCGGCTGGCAGCCACAGCCGCTTTTAGTCTGTGGCGCCGAGAGAAAAAACGGGCAGCCGCCTTGAGTCGGCGGCTGCACCGTAAGAAAAAACAGGTAGCTGCTTTGAAGTGGCGGCAGTTCCGCCGCTTTTAGCAGCTTTGAATCGGCCCGCTTTTCAAGCTGACGTGACAGACCTGCGGTGCCTTCCAGCCGTCAGGTCTGTCAGGTCAGCTTCCTACAACCACCCAGCTGTTTTGTTTTGGTTTTGGTTTTTGAGACAGCGTTTCTATGTAACTTTAACTATTGTGGAACTCACTTTGTAGATCAGGCTATCCTTGAACTCACAGAGATCTGCCTGCCTCTGCCTCCCCAGTGCTGGGATTAAAGCTGTGTGTCACTATCTCCTGGTTTGAAACAGGGACTTATGGTCACCTAGTTTTGCCAACCAGGTTTACAGAATTCAGGACAGCTAAGACTACACAGAGAAACCCTGGCTCAAAAAACAAAATCAAGGGCTGGAGAGACGGCTCAGCAGTTAAGAGCACTGGCTGCTCTTCCAGAGGTCCTAAGTTCAATTCTCAGCAACCACATGGTGGCTCACAACCATCAGTAATGGGGTCTGATGCACTTTTCTGATGTGTCTGAAGACAGCTGCAGTGTACTCATATACATAAAATAAATCTTAAAAAAAAATCAAAACCAAACCGATCAGCCACACTCTGGATAGCAAATCACACTCAGGAACACAGCTATAGTAAAAGGTAATAAAGTTCTGTGAGAATGTAGAATTAGAAGCCATGTGCTCTGCCAATGGGAATCTATAAGTTGGTACAACTGCTTTGGAAAAGAATCTGTGGTTCCTCAAAGGATTAAAGGTAAGGTCACATGACCCCGTCAATGCCTAGAGGTGTAAATCAAAGAAATGAAGAGTTGGGAGTGAGTGACATTGTGAGTAAACGTATAATTGATCGACATGGGCATGGATGGCCTCAGGCCCGCTGGAGTAGCAGAGCCTCTCCCGGTCCAAGTGCCAGCATTGACTGTCTGTAGAAGATCTCCACAGAGTTTTCTCCTCCGAGATGTTACAGGACGCAGACTTCCCTACAGAAACAGCTCCTGCTAAGATTCTGCCTCCCTGTTCAGTGGTGTATAATAACCCACCCCTTGTTTATCTGTGTGTAGTAAGCCGGTCTCTGTTCAACCGTCTGTAGTTGATACACTGGGCTCCCGGGGTGCTGCTGTGGCTTCTCCATCAGAAAACCAGACCATCCACTCCAAACTCTGCGTCTGTGTGTCCGTTCTTTCTTCATTCCCTCCCTACTCAAGTCAGGTCAAATCCCTGGAGCTGTGCAGAGCTCAGCAACGACAAATAGACACTCCTACAAAACTGAACACAGTCATTCGTCCCACTCCAACCTCCATCAGGAATCAAGAAGACAGGGTCTGGAGTGACCCTCAGTGGTTAAGAGCACTTGTTGCTCTTGCAGAAGATCCAGATTCGGTTCCCTGAACCTAAATGGTTTCTCACAGCACCTGTAACTCCAGTTCCAGGGGATCTGGTATCTCTTCTGAACTCTGTATGTTCTAGGCATGCACATAGTACATATACATACATGTAAGCAAAACACTCATACATTTTTTTTTTTAAAGCCTCACAGGTTTACCTCCACTCCATTCTGACTAAGACATTTTCCTTTTTCTTTATTTGTTTGTAATTTTTTTGAGACAGAGTCTCACTGGCCTGGTACTGGCTATGTAAACCAAGCTGGGTCTCAAGCTCAACAGGTTCATAATTCTACATTCCAAGTGCCAAGATTAAAGACATGCACCACCATGCCTGGCTTGGAAGCATTTTTCCCTCTTCCCAGGTGCCCCTAGCCTGTGACAACTTGGCAAAACCTAACCAGGACAATATAGGATTTGTTTTAAAATGTACTTTGTGTGTAATATTTGTACATCTTTACGCCAGTGCACGTGTGCCTATGCGTGCATGCCAGGAGAGACACTGGGTGTTCACCTTGATTTCACCCTTCCTTGTTTTTGTGAGTCAGTTACCTTCAACTGAGCCTAGAGTTTGATTCAGCTAGGCCAGTGAACTCCAGGGATCCACCTGTCTCCACTTCCCAGCCCAGAGGCTGCAGAAGTGGGCTGCCACACCCTGTGTTTATGTGGGTACCAAGGTTCCAAACGCAGGTCCTCATGCTTCCGTGGCAGGCGTTTTACAAACCGATCCTTCGCTCCAGCCCCATGATCCACAGATTCTCCACTCTGTTGCAGAGGCAGTCCAGTAGAGGCTTAGACCCCAGGCTTTCCACCTGGAGATCATCCAACAGTTGTTTGTTAAGTTAAATATACTAAGAACCAGCTCTTGGGAAATCTAATCGAGAATCCCTGTCCTCTGAGGTCACACTAACTGTCCACTGAAGATGAAAATGTAAGTAAAATGTGACACACATGAGTGAGCTCTCTGCCAGTATTGGCAGACATGAGATAAATATCTCATCAGTGTTGCTAATATACTTTAAAAATAGTGACATATGAAATGTGATGAAACTATTAATTACCGAGTGTGGGCTGAGTGACACAAGGCCTGTGAAGTCAGAGGACAGTTTCCTAGAGTTGCTTCTCTTCTACTTTTGCATGAATCTGGGAATTAAACTCGGGTGGTCGGGCTGGTGTAGCAGGTGATTTTATCTGCTAAGCCGTTGTGCTAGTCATAGCCTACTTTGCATATATTTAAAAAGTATAGGAAAGCCTAACATATTCTAATACTTCTCACTCAAGACTGACGTTTTCAAGGTTTATCATTTTCCTAGTCACCTTTCTCTTGTGTGATAAAACACTATGACTAAGACAACTTATAAAAGAAATCATTTAATTTGCAGTTCATGGTTCCGTGACCATCATGGTGGGGAGCATGGCGGTAGACAACCTGGCACGGCACTGGAGCAGTAGCTGAGAGCTCACCTGGGATCCACAACCTCGAGGCAGAGAGAGAAGGCAGAGGCTTTTGAAACCTCAAAGTACATCCCCAAATAACACCTCCGACAAGGCCACACCTCCTAATCCTCCCCAAAGGGTTCCACCAACTGGGGACAAAGTATTCAAATGTGAGCCTATGGGGGCCATTCTCATTCAGACCACCACAGTCCTTCAATTTCTGCCTTAGGGTTACTAATGCTGAGATAAAATACCACGGCCAAAGCAAATTGGGGAAGAAATGGTTTATTTTACACACACTTCCAGATAATAGTTCTTTGTCACTGAAGGAAGTCAGGGCATGAACTCAAGCAGGGCAGGAACTTGGAGGCAGGAGCTGCTTACCGGCTTGCTCCCCATGGCTTGTTCAGCCTACTTTATTATAGAACCCAGAGCCACCAACTCACTGTGGCACTGCCTAGAGTGAGCTTGGCCTTCTCACATCGATCACTAAGAAAATACCCTACAGGCTGCCTACAGCCAGATTGTATGGAGGGATTTTCTCAGTTGAGGCTCCTTCATCTCAGATGATTCCAGATTGTGTCATGTTGACATAAAACTATGCACTACAGTCACGTGTCAGAGTAGGTCTCTGTTGTGGATTGTCCTGGTGCTGTTTGTATTTTGATGTTAATTCTGCTTCCTTAAGAGGGGCTCCAGGAGTGGAAATCACTCAGGTGATTTCACGTGAACCTTCTTCCCATTTTAACTGGTCAAATAAAGGCTGGAGCCTGTGATTGGGCAGTGGAAGGGAAAGGTGGGGCTGGAGGTTTTCGACAGGGGGAAGAGAGGAAGGAGGAGAAGGAGGAAGAGGAGGAGAGAGATGGAGCAGATGAGGCCTGGAGAACTCGCAAGTAGCAAGGGATCTCATAGCTGGGGAATAGAGCAGTGTAGTGGTAGATCTGTCCAGTCTAGGCGTGCAGCTTATAAACATTATAACTGAGTTGTGTGTTCATTGCACAGGCTTATTAGGTTTGGAGATTTACCGCAACAGGTCTCTATAATGGGAAGGACAGTAATAGACTGACTGCAGTCAGTATTTCACACTGAAGTAGGGCCTTTGTAGACTCAATGCCACACAGTGTTGAATTATAATGAGTATACGAATAGATACTCATTATAATCACAGGTAACTTCAGAAATCTGGTCCTGATGGGGAAAAGGGCCTGGAGAGAAGGGTGTAGAGATGGGAGATTGTGTGTATTGTGTGTGTGTGTGTGTGTGTGTGTGTGCATGTGTGTGTGTGTGTGTGTGTGTGTGTGTGTGATGTTGGAGGAAGCCTTGCTCCATGCAGCCTAGTTCTATCGTCTATAAGCCTCAGTACCAGAAACAAATAGAAGGATCTAACATAAAACCAGGAGGCAACGCAGGCCTGACACTGAAGTAATATCCTTACCAAATAACAAAAAAGAACAAAAAGCAACCCAGATACTGGCAGGATGGCTCCAGTCGGAGGAGCATCTGCTGCCAAGCCTGACCACCTGAGTTTAATCTCTGAGCTACACACAGCAGAAAGAACCAATTACATATCCCATAATGCCCATCCACCACCACTGACTTTAAAAATATCTGGGCAGAGGTCAGATGAGGACACAGGCTGCACTCTTCCACCACTGTTTGCCTGTTTTATTTGACCAGGGTCTCTCTGAAGATTTTGTTTCTTGGCTAAGCCAAGCCAGCCCTCGGGTTTCAGGCATACATGACTGACCCCTCCTGGCTGGACTTGTGGTACTGGGATCTGAATTAGGTGGCTCTGTGGCAAGTACTCTTAACCACTAAGCTGTCCCTCCAGCTCAAAAGCAATAGGTGTACCCTCTAGACCCACAGCTTTGGCCAGCCCTGCATACTCCTTAAAAAGTGAGTTCTCTGGCTTCCCTCCAGACTCAGTGAGTCAGTGATTCAGAAACTCTTGGGTTGAATTTGGGGTGAGAGAGAGTCCAACAATCTGTGTTACCATGTCCCAGAGGCAGTTCCTTCTTTCCTAAACACCTATCTTTAGTCACGACACTGTTGGGGAGCACAAGCCAGGGCTTGAACTCAGGGTTAGTAGAGAGCAGGTCTGGTATGGACAGCTACAAACAGCTTTGTCACTGCCGTTGAATGGATAACCTTTGGAACCCCTGAGCAGAAGTCAGGGCCAAGGCATGCTGAAAGAGAGGGACTCAGAGCTGTGGCCCTATAGACATGGCAGTTACTATGGCCGTTTCCCTGTCCATCAGAAAACATTGGGACCCATGGGAAGAAGGATCTGGCAGCTTAAGAAGCTGTTAGGAGCACTTAAATATATCCAAGTCATGTACAAAAAAAAAAAATCTAAGACCCCAAACTCCATCACTTTCTGGAAATAAAATGGTCATTTTGAATAACAACAAAAACAAACAAACAAACAAACAAACAAAAACCCCAGTATATGTACCGAGGGACAGAATGGTTACTGAGGGACAGAATGGTTACTGAGGGACAGAATGGTTACTGGCAAATCTCAAATCAGTGGCTTGGATGAATAAGTGGAAAAAATATTTCAAAGCACAGAGCAAATAATATGGGAAGATGGAAATAATTAGAAAAGTGCCATGCTTCGATTCTAGATCCAATAGTTCCAACACTGAGCTGTTCTGGAATTTAAAGGAGCAGATGGGGAAGGCAGACATAATTACAGAGTGGAAAATACCTTGCTGGCTCCGTCAAAAACCCGAGCTTACAGACTAGGGGACATAGAAGAGAAAAGAAAGAAGAAACCCAGCCGGGAAACACCCAGATTCTGAGGTCACAGAAAAATCTCTGTCCAGTTTCTAGACAGAACAAGTTACTGAAAAGGGGGAATGGTCTCAGCTTGGCAGAGAACAGTACAAATGGGAAACTGGAAAGTAGCCTCTCATACAGCAGGAAATGCGTTCACCTCTCAGGGTGAAAGAAACGTATCTGTGGCCAAGCCTTGAGTAACTGAGTGTAATCCCTGGGATCCACAGAGTAGAAGAGACCTGATTCCTGTAGGTTGTCCTCTAACTTACAGACACATGCACATGGGTGCATGTGTTGTGTGCTCGGGCATGTGCACACACACACACACACACACACACTGAATGTAAGAAAAAAAAGATGAGAGATCTGAGGACCTCTGACCCATGCCCTACCCTAATAAATGAAATAGTGAAGGAAATTTTGGTTATGGAATAGTGTAATTAAGAGAGAAGGTCGAGGGGGAGAGCCCATGAGGCCTCAGCCCTACAGAGAGAACTACAGGCAACTAAGGAATGCTTCCAGCAGGAGACATAGTCTCCCCCTAGGGAAGATCACACCAATTAATTATCCAATAACAAATGGTTGGTCTGGAGGGAGGAAAGAGAAGTGATGTAATTATAACATCAAAAATAAAAGAAAAAAATTAAATGTTTAAAAGTGATATTTATAACAAGAAGGAAAAGAGAAGAAAAAGGTAGAGCCAGGCAAAGTGGTGCATGCCTCTGATCTCAGCACAGAAGTGGAAGCTGGTAGAGACTAAAGTTCAGTCCTTCTGCACGCAGGAGGCAGAGACAGGTGAATCTCTGTGAATTCAAGGCCAGCCTGGTCTACAGAGCGAATTCCAGGACAGCCAGGTCCATGTAGAAAGACCCTTCTCAAAAAACAAGCAACAAAACAAAACAAAAAATACTTCAAGGCAGTCTTTAGCTACACAGCCAATTTAAGACCAGCTTTAGCTGTGTGAAGCATCCCCGACTCACACTCAAACACACCCCAACCTGAAACACAAACAGGAGCCTGACAATGAAAAGATCAGGGCCATGCTTTAAAAATGCCTTACAGAGCTGGAGAGATGGCTCTAGCGTTCTTACAAAGGACCTGAGTTCAGTTCCTGGCACTCGTGTGGCACTCATGTGTGGCAGTTCACAACCACAGGTGACCCCAACTCCAGGTGATCCAACCCACATCTGAGTGCACATACAGATACACAGCCCTCATAGTCTGGAACTTGCTTGAGGCTAGCCTTAAACTCACAGCACCCCACCAGCCTTTGTCTCCTGACTAGCTAGGACTAAAGGTGTGTGCCACCACCACTGGCTTTTCTTTTTCTTTTCTCTCTCTCTCTCTCTCTCTCTCTCTCTCTCTCTCTCTCTCTCTCTCTCTTTTTTTTATGGGGACAGTGATGGTGGAATTGAATCCAGGGCCTAGCACTTGCCGGGTAAGGAATCTACCATTGAACTACATCCTCAGCCCTAACACACACACACACACACACACACACACACACACACACACACACACACACACGTAGTGTGCAGAGGTCAGATGACATCTCCAGAGTTGGTTCTCTGCTGCCACTTTTTTTTTTTTGATCTCAGGTTGTCAGCCCTGCATGCAATGCATGCTGGGACTTCTACTTGCTGAGCAGTCTCCCCGACCTCAGGCTCCCCTCTCCACCTCTCTCTCTTTTTAATTTTAGATGTAGTTGTGTATGTATGTATTTATTTTACATGTGTGGTGTTTTGCTCTTTGGCTACAGTCTCTTTCTTACTCCTCACTGTTCACAGTTACATCCTTAAGTTTCTCTTGCTGTGATGAAACACCCTCACCAAAAGCAACTGGAGAGAAAAGTGTTCATTCCTCTTACACTTCCAGGTTACAGCCTGTCACTGAGGGAGTCAAGGAAGGAAGTGGAGCAGAAGCCATGGAGGGGTGTTGCTTTACCGGCTGGCTCAGCCTGCGTGCCTGCTTTTTGTTTGTTTGTTTTTAAGACAGGGTCTTTCTATATAGCTCTGGTTATCCTGAAATTCTTTACACAGACCAAGCTGGCCTTGGACTCAAAGAATCCACCTTCCTCTGCCACCCAAGTGCTGGGATTGGAGGTGTAAGACAGTATATCTGGTTTCAGCCTGCTTTCTTACAGCACCCAGAACCCTCAACCACAGGGAGTGGGGCCCTCCACAGGCAATCTGGTGGTGATATTTTCTCAGTTGAGACTCCCTCTTCCCAAATGATTCTAGCTTCTGTCAAGCTGACAGGAAGAAGAAAAGAAGAGAAGAGAAAAGAAGAGAAGAGAAGAGAAGAGAAGAAGGCAGTACTTCTTGCTAAGGCAAGCATAATATCAGATGAATAAAAGAAGCTAGATTCATATATTTTATTTTGGTGTTGGCAAGATGCCTTAGCTGATAAAGCCGCCTGCTGCCAACGTGACGTCCTAAATTCAGTCCCTTGGGGAAACTACATGGTGGAAAGAGACAACAGGCTCGCACAAATTGCCCTCTGACCTACACAGGTACACCTGGTACACACACACACACACACACACACACACACACACACACATTGTATATTAAAAAAGAAGAAGAGAAGAGAAAGAAAAGGAGGAGGAAGAAGAGGAGGGGGAGAAGGAGGGAGAGGAGGAAGAGAGGAGGAAGAAGAGAAAGAGGAGGAAGAGGAGGAGTGGGGAGGAAAGCCAGAACCAGAACCAGAAGAAAGGGCTGGAGAGATGGCTCAGCAGTTAGGAATATTGGCTGCTTTTCCAGAGGACCCAGGTTCAATTCCCAGCATCCATGTGGCAGCTCACAGCTGTCTGCAATTCCAGCTCTAAAGGATTCATCACCCTCATTCAGACAAAATACCAATGCATATGAGTAGAAATAAATTTTTAAAAAGAATAGTCGAAATAAACAAAATAAAATAGTAAAGAATATGTGAAATATGTGTGTTTACTTTCTTTTCCCGTTGCTGTGGTAAAATTCTCTGGTGAGTCAGCTTTAGGAAAAAAGGAATTTTTTCTGGCCCACAGAACAAGGTACATTTCATGAGGTGAGGAAGTCAGATAAAGTGGCCTGAAGCAGCTGGTACAGGTGTCCAGAGTTAGGAAGCTGAGCTCGGTGAGGGCCTGCCAACTTACCAGCACTTAGCTGAGACAGGACCTTGCTCTCTAACCCTGGCTGGGCCTGAATATTCAGTTCTCCTGCCTCAAGATTATAGGAATGTACCATTCTACTTAACTTCCCTTTTTGTTTGTTTGTTTATTTCTGTTTGTTTGAGACAGGGTTTCTCTGTGTAGCCCTGGCTGACCTGGGACTCACTCTGTAGGCCAGGCTAGGCTGGAACTCAGAAATCCGCCTGCCTCTGCCTCCTGGGTGCTTCGATTAAAGGCCTGCGCCACCACCACTTGGCTCCCTATTTTGACTAAGTGTATGTATTTGATTACGTGTATGTATTTGATTAAGTGACTGCAGGTTTGTACCCTAGAGTGCATCACCTTACAGAGGCCACAAGAGGGCGTCAGATCTCTTGGAGCTGCAATTATAGGTCATGAACCTCTGGATAAGACTGCTGGTGCCTGAACTCAGATCCTCTGCAAAAGCAGTGCAAACTTAACCAGTGATGCCTCTCTCCAGCACCTCCCGGAACAGTTTTACCTCTTTTTGCTAGAAGATACCCCTTGGCAGTATACGGCAAAACAGAGATGTATACTCAATCGTGTGTGCACGTGCGTGTGCACGCATTATAGTTACACGAGGCTGTTTGTCATGTAGTGTTTATAAGGCCATTTGTTCACATAGTGCATTTTCCCCGGGGAGGGGGGGGGAGTGATGGTACACAGTGCTAACAAACAAAGAAACAAAGCAAACAAGCAAAACAAAAAACAAAACAAAACAAAAAATAAACAAACAAACAAACAAACAAAAAACTCCAAAGTGGAATAAAGCAAAACTCCATAAACCCAAAAGTCAAACAAAAAAATAAAAACAATAATAAAGCAGGGTTTCCAACAAATCATCAGTGAGTTAAAGGGAGACTAAGATCTTATTTTATTGTTGAAGATTTATTTATTTCATGTATGTGAGTACACTTCAGCTGTCTTCAGACACACCAGAAGAGGGCATCGGATCCCATTACAGATGGTTGTGAGCTACCATGTGGTTGCTGGGAACTGAACTCAGGACCTCTGGAAGAGCAGTCAGTGCTCTTAACCTCTGAGCCATCTCTCCAGCCCGAGACTAAGATTTTATTGTTGCACTGGGAGTAGAAAGAACCAAACCTGTCACACTTTGGTGGTCCCTGTTCCTCTGAGTCTCTGCACACTCGGAGAGCCATGTGGGTCAGAAGGTAACCTGTGCTCAGTCCACAGAGGGTGGTGTTCGAGTCACACCACACTGAGCCTGTGGTCAGCTGCCCACAGAGGTGTGTACCTGAGTCCCTATGGCCCCTGTAAGGTCCCATGTGCAAGTCCTTGACTCAAACGAGGTAGGGAGGAGCCCTGGCTCTGGGCTTTGAAGGTGGAAAAGAGCTTGATGCCCGTCGTCTGTACAGCATGAAGCATTGACTCCTAGGGATGGCAGGACCAAGAGCGGGGTGTCACCAGTCCCCAGAATGTTGTCTGTGTCAGGAAAGAATAGATTGTGAATGAGGCCACTCTTGGTGACACAAATTATGACTCTAATATGTGAGTCGGCCTCCCCCGCTTGCCCCAGCGTGGCCTGTCCCTGACCAACAGGGTTGGCTGTTGGATGCCCTATCTTACATGGGGAATCGAGAGAGCTATTGTCTTACCTGGGGTGAGGGACAGTGCCGCCGAGCGTACCACTCCTGGCAGTATAGGCTGACCTGGATGCCCTGGCCCAGGAAGAGTAAGGTCCACATCAGGACATTCCAGGCTGGACCTGTGTGTCTGTCGTTCATGGTGAAGTTCAGCAGCCCTACGTGGGAGGCAGGCTGTCACTCCAGTGCCTTGTCTCTTTTTACCTCTCATGCTAGGGGCTGGGAAGGGGTTTACCACAAAGGAAACCCTTCCTCCCTGGACAAGACCCTGATGCCAGCTGCAGAAACTCCTGAACATCTCAGGAACTGGGAGACATCCGTATTGCTCAGTTTACCCCTCTGTTCCTGAATCGTGCCGTATTTCTGCCCACACCAAGCTTTCCCGTTCCCTCCACATCCCCTGTTCAAATGCTTCTCTGTGACCAGAAACCTTTTGCCAGGTCCCTCAGGATATGCCTATTGCCGTCCAAGGCCAACCTCGGGCAGCATCTGTCTTAGCATCTCAGGAGAAGGCAGGCGGCCTCCCACAGGCTGCCTCCCACCTAGGGCCACAGAGGTTGCACTCACCCCCGACCACAAGGAAAAGCATCAGCATGACTGGGTAGAAGAACCCCAGGACGAAGCAGAAGATGTATTCATGAACCACCGCAGACACCAGGAACACTCCTAGCATGGCCACTCCGCGAGCCTGCCTGCCTAAGAGCTGGGGGGCAGGAAAGAGAATGAGCAGGTCCCCCATAGCACCTTCACAGAGAGTCCCTCCCTCTTCAGGAAGCCAGGAAGAAACGGGATTCAATAAAAAAGGGGTGTGGGAATTTGGGGTTAGAAGGGTCCACACTAATCTCGTTTAAGAGCAGTGTTCTAACCCGTGGGTCCTAAGCTGTGTGATTTTACTGTTTTTGTATTTTGACAGTGTTGGAGACCAGGGCCTTATGAATGCTAGGCAAGTGCTCTGCTACTCAGATATGCCCCGGTTACCACCATCATCACTATCATCACCACCATCATCAGCACCGCCAGCATCACCATCATTATTATCATCACCATCAACATCAGTACCGCCAGCATCACCGGCATCACCACCATCCTTTGTATTTTTTGAGACAGAGTCTCTCAGTGTAGTCCAGGCTATCCTAGAGTTCCATATGTAAGCCAGGCTGGTCTTGCGCTCCCAGAGATCCTGCTCCTCTGCCTCCCTGAGTGCTGGCATCAAATGCTAGTGCCACCATACCTGACTCCCTAGTCTTATATTTTGTGCGCACATGTCCACGAGTGTGCAGGCCAGAGGACAATGTCGTGTTACTTAAGCACCTTCTGTTGTTTTCTGAGAGTCTCATGTGTCCAGAACTCACCCGGTAGGCCATCTGCCCTTGGATCTGAACGTGGGTGGGGCAGAATATGAGGAGGAGAAAGTCCCCTTGTTGGGACCGTGAGAACTGAGGGGTGTGCATAGTTCATACCCACAGCCCATCTTGATACACGTAGCTGTACAACCAGTCATGGACCACCACGTTCCAGGTGCGGTAGTAGTTAGAGAAGGAAGTAGAGTTCCACCAGTCCTGCGGGGGGTGTGGATTTGGGAAGGGATGGACACGAGATCTCAGGCCCCCCGGCTGCCGCTCCCCACACCCACCCCTACCTGTATCCTTGACTCAGCTCCCTCAGCTCCCTCTCCCAGCCCAGGCTCCTCCCTCCTGCCTATCCACTCAGAAGAGGATCTATCTTATCATCGCACCATTCACAGAGAAGCAGTCAGACCTGCGGCTTAGGGGTGAAGGACTAGCACCATCCCCACACCCTGAGGCCCACATTGCTCATATGGCCCTGCAAGGTGGCACCCACCGCAGCGTGCCACCGCAGCCATCCTCTTCCCCCGGCCCTTGGCCAACCTCCCCAACTACAGTTCTCAGCTAGCCCCGGTCCAGGCCGCACCCGATAAAACATCCTGTCTCCAAACCGCAGCATCTCGGCGAAGGCGTTGAGCCAGCAGTGCAGGAAGGCGAAGAAGATGAGGAGCAGCATGAAGATGCCTAGCGGGCAGGATGAGAGAGGTGCAGCCCCGCAGCCCTGACCAGGCTCTCTAGAGCCTTTGCCCAGCCATCAGGGGCCCGACAGGGAACGAGCATTCATTCAGCATTCATTTGTTCCTTTTTTTTTTTTTTTTTTTTTTTTTTTTTTTTTTTTTTGGCTTTCTGAGACAGTGTTTCTCTGTGTAGCCCTGGCTGTCCTGGAACTCACTCTGTAGACCAGGCTGGCCTTGAACTCAGAGATCCGCCTGCCTCTGCCTCCTGAGTGCTGGGATTAAAGGCGTGGGCCACCACCGCCCGGCTCGTTCATGCGTTCCTTAACCCACACATTTGCTAGTGTGCTTAAACCTGTTCTGTGCCTGAAAGTCAGAAATACAGACTCACACTGCCCCTGGCCTTTGGAAGTTGGTCTTATTGAGACAGACGCACACATGGTGAAACCTGTAGAGCCATACATCGAGGTCAGGTGTAATGGAGCTACTGATAGGACAACCGGGGATGTCCTGGGGCCGTGATCACAAGGGTGAGATCACTGAAAATACGGCTGAGAAAAGAGTGTGGCTTTAAGGTGGCCACCACCTGCAATCCCAACAACTGGGGAGGCCAAGGAGGCTCAGGGTAGCTAGCCTGAGCGACTCAGCAAGGCACTATCTCAAAAAAAAAAAAAAAAGTAAATAAGGGCTGGAGAGAGGGTTCAGCAGTTAAGAGCACTGGCTGCTCTTCCAGAGGTCCTGAGTTCAATTCCCACACAGTGGTTCACAACCATCTGTAATTGGATGCCCTCTTCTGGTGTGTCAGCCACAGTGTGCTCATATACATAAAATAAATCTTTAAAAACAATTTAAAAGTATGAAGTGAAAGGGGGCTTGGGGTGTATGTAGATCAACAGTAAATCACTTGCCTGCCATGAATGAGATCTTAGGTTTACTCTCCAGTGGAGAAGGAAGGGATGGGGAAAGAGAGAAGGAAGGAAGAAGGCAGGCCTTTTGAAGCAGGGTTGTGGGTGATTACTTTGCAGGAGGGACTTCATCCGGGCAGCAAAGCCAGGCCCAGGCTGGAGAGGGAAGTGTGACTGGGGGGAGCTATGTTACCAGGCTTCAGGAAGAGCCTGGTAATGAACAGGGACAGGAGAGGCAGGAGTAAGGGACTCAGAGACAGAGTGATGCTTTCCCTGACAAGCGTCCCCCAGGGTGGGGCACAGACTTTAGCCACCATGATGATGTGCTTACCTGGCCCTGTGGCATGCAGGATGGACAGCAGCAAAGCCCGGGTACTGAAGGGTTCCCGGCTCATATTGGCAAAGACAGGGACACAGAGACGTCCCAGGATGAAGCAGGCGTAGAGCAAACAGCCCAGGGCCTGCAGACAGAGTAGGACGCATGACTTTGCAGGGCCACTTCCTCCTCCCCAGTCTCCCCCGCTTCTAAGATACCACGAGTCACAACTGGCCATCTTCTACCCGATTATTCTGACCCGGGCAAAGTTCTTGGCCACATAGTTCCACCTGATGCTGGGTGTCCTGCAGCAGTGATAGAAAACATGTTTATCATCCTTTTCTGTCATTCTTAGCCCTTTCTCCGAGGCTCCCTCCATTGCTCAGGCCCCAATGGATTCCCTGGGGTGATGGGGGTGGTCCCTGAACACTTTGGGTTTCCCAGAGCAAACGCAATAAGTGGGTGTTTAGTTTGAGTGTCACTGAAGGTGCCCAACCATACACAATGCCTGGGGTGTGGAGGACAGAAGTGGGTTGAGCTACTGGGACGCTGGATCAGGGGGATGTTCAGGACAAAGGAAGGGGCAGACTGTTTCCCTATTACTTCCTTCAGAACAAGAGGCCAGTGCTTGCAGGAGAAAGGCACCACCCTTACTAGGCTTGGGCATTTGGGGAGGCAGGCAGGGTCTTACCTGGGGTATGTCTCTCTGTAGATAAGTGTAGGGCAGAAGAGGAAGTAGAGATAGCTGGAGAAACTCGGGGTGCAGACGCCCTTCCCTGAGCAGGAATGAAAACAGTGGGTCAGGATGGGGAGGGTAGAGCTGTGGTCGCTCCGGGAGGTGGTCTGGGCCGGGATCCAGGGTGTGCATACGGGCGGCTGATCTCGCTCACATTCTAGACGGGCTTTGCAGACCCGCTATGGCCAGAGCTTCCTTGGGTGGCCACCGCCCATTCTCTGTCATCTCTGTCTTTCCAGATTGGAACCTGGATAGCACCGGAAGGTCTGGGTGCCAGTGGTTCTCTCAGAGGCGAGTCTGAGAATGCTTATGTAGAAGGCTACTTAGCCCAGCTAACCGCCAGGTCTGTGTCTGCTGGACAACCGGCTTTCCAGGGCAGAGCTTTGCATCCTGCGGCTTCACCAGCAGCCAAGAGGATCCAGCTCACAATGGATCAGTGGGACACCTCACCTCCTCTGACACAGCAGATGCCAGGCACAGTCTCTCTCAGGAAGGAGTAGCTTTTCATCAGGAATCTGACCTGAGGTAAAAGGGGAACCAAGTTGTTATGTGGCTCTAGAAAATAACCTCTCTCTACTCAGATTTACCACTGAGAGGCCAGTCAATTCAAGACCTGCCGGGTGGAAGCTCACAGTTTCTGGTTTTATTTTGTTTTTAGATTTATTTATTTTATGTATATGAGTACACTGTCGCTGTCTTCAGACACACCAGAAGAGGGCATCAGATCCCATTACAGATGGTTGTGAGCCACCATGTGGTAACTGGGAATTGAACTCAGGGCCTCTGAAAGACAAGCCAGCACCATCTCTCCAGCCCACATTTTCTATTTTTTTGTCACGACTTTGTAGCTTAACACAGACAGGGCTGGGATGAAGGGCAAAGGGAGACAGGGCAGCCTTCATCCCACCCAGAGCCACAGTGTTACCTAGCAACCAAACCCAGCCAGCTCAGCCCTTGTCAACTCTGTATCTATGCCCATTCTCTGTAGATCCGGTCCCGGAGTCCCTGAGGCCTCACCTGCTCAAAGACAAGCACGCAGCGCGAGGCGGGTGGAAGCTCATGCTTTACTGACACGTGCACCGGCAGAACGCAGAGCACCGCGGCGTGGGCAGCCAGCAGAACGCAGCCCAGGCTGGCCCCCAGCACCCAGGCGCCCGCTGCGCGCGGCCTGGCCCACAGCCGCAGGGTCTGGTAGGGCACTAGCAGCGTGGACAGGAACATGGGTACCCATGTCATCAGCGCCAAGGGCAGCTGTCCGAAGCTGAAGATGAGTATGTCAAACTCCAGCATCAACCTAGACGAGCGGAAAGGAAGACAGTAACGGGGCAAACTGAGGCAGTTGTTACGTTTTGTTTGTTTTTGTTTTTCTCTAGACACGTCTCATGTATTCATGTATCCCAGACTGGCCCTGAGCTCACTTATGTAGTTGAGGGTGACCTTGAACTACTAATCTTGCCTCCACCTCCTAAGTACCAGGATTTAGGCATAGGTCACCTTGACCTTATTCATGCACTGTTGGAGTCGAACCCGGGGTTTCCCAGAAACTTAAGCAGGCACTACGGATTCAGCTAGATGGTGAAAGGCTGTGTTCTTAAAGTGTTTGGGTTAGCCCCGGTGCCGGCGGAATTTCCAGTGTAGGTCCTTGCCTCAGATCATGGGATAGGCTTGACCTAAATGGCCTTTGGAGGCCTCAGTCAGTATAAGTATTGCAGAAAGGCTCAATACTACAAGAATTAGGGTATGAAGAGTTGAGGTGAGCTTTGATTTTATTTTTTTTTATTATGAATTTGGTCCCTGGGGGCTGGTGAGATGGCTCAGTGGTTAAGAGCACTGACTGCTCTTCCAGAGGTCCTGAGTTCAATTCCCAGCAACCACATGGTGGCTCACAACCATCTGTAATGGGATCCGAAGCCCTCCTCTGGTCTGAAGACAGCTACTTGTCATTTACATAAAATAAATAAATAAAATCTTTTTTTTAAAAAAAGAATTTTTTCCCTCCAGTGTGTCTAGAGTTGTAGGCCCAGGCTCATGGAATGCTCCATGCTCAGTGTTTTGCATGCCTGGGTGGAGGGTATTAGAACTTGCTTGAAATCTCAGCTACCTCAGAGGCTGAAGCAGGAGGATGAAAGTCCTGGACTGTAGGAATAATCTGCTGTGCACCGTGTAAAAGCATCACCTTTTACACAATAAGTAAATCTGTCAATAAATCTGATGGCCTGGAGCAAAGGCAGGAAGTGGAAGGTGGGACATTCCCGAGAGAGAGAGAGAGAGAGAGAGAGAGAGAGAGAGAGAGAGAGAGAGAGAGACAGAGAGAGACAGAGAAAGAGAGAGAGAGAATCAGAGTGACACAGAGAGAGATACACAGGTATAGATGGAGAAACACAGAGAAATAGAGATAGAGAAAGAGACACAGAGTCAGAGACAGAGTCAAAGAGACAGAGAAACAGAGTGACAGAGAGACAAAAACACAGAAGGCAGAGAAACACAGATATATATATAGAGAGACAGAAAGACATACAGAGAGAGACAGAGACAAAGAGGACAGAGAGACACACAGAGAGATTGAGACAGACTGACAGAGAGACAGACAGAGAGAAGGGGAGGGAACTCAGGGAAAGAGTCAGGCTCAGGAGATTCACCACCCAGACACAGAGGAGGTTGAGTGTTTGAAACTGAGAAGAGGAAACCAGCCACATGGCAGACATAGCATAATATAAACAGGTTAATTAAGTTATGAGATAGTTGGGCAGCAGGCCTAGCTTAAGGCCTAGACATTAATTCATAAATAAAGAAGCTCCCATATCATTATTCAGGAACTGAGGCAGACGTGGAAAAGACCAAGCAGCTACACTACACTAGCTAGGAAAAAAAAAAAAAAGCTTTTTAAAAAAACGTGTTGTTTGGGACTGGAGCGATAGATCAGTGGTTAAGAGCATTGACTCTTCCATGTTCAACTCCCAGCATGCCTCTCACGTGCTGGTTCACAACCATCTTTAACTGCAGTTCCAGGGCATGCACCAAATCCCCTCTTCTGGTCTCGTTGGGCACCAGACACAGGTGATGCAGAGACATGCACGGAAAACACCATCCATACACATAAAACTTAATTTAAAAATTAAAAAAAAAGAATGTACGTTTTATAAAGGTGAAAAATGGGGGCTGGAGAGATGGCTCAGCAGTTAAGAGCACTGACTGCTCTTCCAGACGTCCTGAGTTCAAGTCCCAGCAACCACATGGTGGCTCACAACCATCTGTAATGGGATCTGATGCCCTCTTCTGGCACAAAGTGTACATGCAGATCAAGCACATATATATATATATACATATATATATATATATATATATATATATATATATATATATATTAAAGGTGAAAAATGCAAACAGGATTTTTGTTGAGGATATAAATTAGTTGGTAGAGAGCATGCCTAGGATGCATGACCCTTCTAGGGTCAATCTCCAGTGTGTGCCTGAAATCCCAGCACTTGAGAGGGGGACACAGGAGGACAAGAAGTCAAAGTCATCCTTAACTACATATTAACTTCAGGTCCATCTTGGGTTATGAGATTCTGTCTCAAACAAATAGACACATACTGGGAACCACCCCAATAGCTGTTAATGAAGGACTGCATGAACTGAATCTGGTACTTCTGCTTTCTGCAGTCACTAAAGTCAATAAGCTAATATAGAAAGATGACAAGAATTGTCATAAAATCAGATACAGTAGCTCGCTTATAAATACCTCCAACAGCATGCATCTTGTTGGTTCTTATGAACATATGCATGTGAATGCACAGGAAACATTCTAGGGCAAACTCAAACTATTAAACAAACAAAAAACACCACCAGGCCTCCCTGGCAGTGATGGCCCATGCCTATAATCCCGGTACTCAGGAGGCAGAGGCAGTCTTATCTCTATGAGTTTGAGACCAGCCTGGTCTACAGAGTGAGTTTCAGAAATGAGAAACACTGTTTCAAAACAAAACAAAACCAACCCAATAACAATAACAAACAAACAAGCCAGACATGGGAGCTCGTGCCTATAACTTTAGTAACTTGGGAGGGAGATCGGGGCAGAAGGATCAAAAGTTCTAGGCCGTGGGGCTGGAGAGGTGGCTCAGTTAAGTGAAAGTCAGAGGCAGGTGTGGAGGATAGGCCAGGATAGCTGATCAGGTCACTGTTTCAGGAGGGACCTACCTGCCCTCATCAATGAAGTCGATGGCCAGGGTACTGATGATCAAGACACATAGACCTGCTATGAACATGTGGTAGATGGTTCGGAAATGTTGCACCTCCATTAGCTCACTGGAAGAAAGGAGCCCGAGGGTCAAGGAGGAAGGATTTTCAGAAGTCTGCAGAGGAGCTTAGGGCAAGCTCGTGGCTGGAGCTTCTCCTCCTGATTTGTCTTCCTCAACAATGCCAAGGCAGAGCCCTCTCCAAACCCTCCCATCAGACCATCAAAGCCCATGCATGAGCACTGTGACATCTGTGGGGCCCCCAGCCAAAGCCTTTCTCCCCATCCTTTGTCCTCACCCCCAACTTACTCGAGCAGTGACTTGCGGGTGACAAAAACTTTCCGTTTCCCAGGGTGTAATTCTTGGGTCCTAGATTGAGACAGTTTTCAGAACCAGGCACCAGAGGAAGAAGAGAGGCTGGAGGGCAGCACCGTATGGAAGCAAGGTAATAAGAAGCAGTAAAACTAGCCCAGGAAGTTGATGGCTGAGTGAAGCTTGGATGATGGAGGAGTCTGTGTGTGTATATATACACATGCATATACACTCATGCACGTGCATGGGTGAATGCATGTGTGTGCAAGTGTGTGCATACATGTGTGTGCATGTGTGCATGTGCATGAGTGAATGTGTATATACACATATGTGAGTGCATACATGTGTGCATGCATGTGCGTGCAAGTATACGTGCATGTGTGTGCATGAGCAAATGTGTGTATGTGTGTGTGCATGCATGTGAGTGCATACATGTGCACATGTGCATGCATGTGTGTTCATGTGTGCCTGTGTGTACAGGTGTGCATGTATATGTGTGCTTGTGTGCATGTGTGTGCATACATGTATGGGTGTGGGCATTTGTGTGTGTTTCTGCATGTGTGTGCATGTGTGCATGCATGCATGTGTGTGTGCAAGCATGTGCTTTTGTGTGTTTAGAGAGACAAGGTGATCAGGAGAGAAGGGAGCCTGAAGTCAGGGTGTATCAAGGCTGGCAAAGGGGCAGGCATTCGGCTAGAGAAGCACCTGTCTTGAGACCCTGACTCACTTGCTTGTAGAATCTGAGGCAGTGGAGGGAAGAGGTCTGTCTTGTTTGGGGTTGGCTTGCACAACCTCCCATATGGCCCGATCCAACAGCTCTGCCAACTCTCTCTGTGCTTGCTCCAGAAACTGTGTCTTCACAGCCTATGGGACAAAAGCCCATTGTGTCTCAGCCACCTGTTCCTTTCTTTCACATTTTCTTTGAACTCTGCTGAGTTAAGTGCTGGGAACAGGAGGTAAGTGGCCCCGGAGCTGCCCCACCTTCTGTCTCCTTCCTAGGACAGCAAAGAGAGTGAAGAACCACAGCAGAAGCAAACACCTGTGGTTCCAGCTGTTCAGGAGGCTGCCTCTGCCTCCCAAGTCCTAGGTTTAAAGGTGTGAGCCACCACTGCCCAGTCAGCCCAATTCTTTTTAATTCATAATTGTAAACAAACCTAACAGATTATTTATCTTAAATTTGCAGATGGGGGAAAGAAATCTAGGTTGGCATTATCCAAATAATGTTACCAGACAATTTAACTGTGGTTTTTAAATATTTATACAACCCAGCACTTGGGAGGCAGAGGCAGGCAGATTTCTGAGTTCGAGGCTAGCCTGGTCTACAGAGTGAGTTCCAGGACAGCCAAGGCTATACAGAGAAACCCTGTCTCGAAAAACCAAAAAAAAAAAAAAAAATATATATATATATATATATATATATATATATATATCTGCAGCTGCTGAAATAGCCCAGTAGGTAAAATAATTTACTATGCAAACCTTGATTTTGATAAAAAAAAAAAAAAAATGCTTGATTTTGATCCTGAACTCACAGTGGACGAGAGAGCTGACTTCTAAAAATCACACAGACACACGCAGAGACGCAGAGACACACACACACAGAGAGATATAGATGTACACACACAGAGACAGATACACACACAGAGAGACACACAGATACATAGAGATATACATACACAGAAAGATACATACACACAGAGAGACAGATACACAGAGAGAGACACACATATATACATACATACACACACAGACACGACACATACAGAGAGATACACAGACACACACATACACAAACACACACACAAACACACACACAGACACACACACACAGAGACACACACACACAAACACACACACAGACACACACACACAAACACACACACAGACACACACAGACACGACACATACAGAGAGATACACAGACACACACACACACACACACACACAGACACACACACACAAACACACACACAGACACACACAGACACGACACATACAGAGAGATACACAGACACACACACACACAAACACACACACAGACACACACACACAAACACACACACACAAACACACACACAGACACACACACACAGACACACACACAGACACACACACACAGACACACACACACACACAGACACACACACACAAACATACACACAGACACACACAGACACGACACATACAGAGAGATACACAGACACACACAAACACACACACAAACACACACACAGACACACACACACAAACACACACACACAGACACACACAAACACACACACACACATATACACTCACACCTAGTACTATTACTACTACAATAATAATAGCAATAATAATAATAATAATAATAATAATAATAATAATAATAAAATAATAATAATAATAGGACCAGAGAAATGGCTCAGCAGTTAAGAGCACTGACTGCTCTTCCAGAGGTCCTGAGTTCAATTCCCAGCAACCACATGGTGGCTCACAATCATCTGTAATGGGATCCAACGCCCTCTTCTGGTGTGTGTCTGAAGATAGCTACAGTGTACTCACATACATAAAATAAATAAATCTTAAATAAATAAGAATTTAAAAAGAAAGGTCTTATCTCTGATTATTATTAGGGAATATTGAAAAAGCTATTAACTGGTGATTTAGGCATCAATACCACCCTTCATTAACCTTAAGTCTAACGGTGAAGTTGAAAACTTTTTTGGGTATGACAAGGACTCATTATGTAACTTGACCGCTCGCCTGGAATTCTCTATATAGACCAGGCTGTCCTTGAACTCAGAGATTCTGCTGCCTCTGATCTGCCTTCTGAGTGCTGGAATTAAAGGAGTGTGCCATATGCCAACACACCTGGGCAAAAAAAAAAAAAATGAATCATGTTTTATCATCCAGCCTGTTCTTCCCTTGCCTCCGGTTACCCTAGGACTTTCCTATCTTTTTATTTCCTTTTACTTTTTCTTTCTTTTCTTTTTTTCCCCCCACTGAGACAGGGTTTCTCTGTGTAGCCCTGGCTGTCCTGGAACTCAGAGATCCACTTGCCTCTGCCTCCTTGAGTGCTAGGATCAAAGGTGTGTGCCACCTGCCTTGGTTACTTTTTATTTCTTACACAGGATCTTCTGTAGCCCAGTCTGGTTTGGACATTATTGTGTAGCCAAGGGTGACATCAAACTTCTGATTCTCCTGTCTATTTCCCCAGTGCTCGGATACAGCTGTATGCCATCATACCAGGGCTGCACATGGTTACATGGGCTGCAGATCGGGCCACGTATGTTAGATTGGCACTCTACCATGTGTGAGCTACATCTCCAGCCTGTCCTTTATGACCTCCCCCCCCCCCCCCCCCCCGTGATCCCTCACCTCCATATGTCGGGTCCATTGCACCAAGTCTGGGGTTCTGTGCGTCGTCGAGTTCCCTAAGAGGAAGAATCAAAGGGGACTCAAGAGGGAGGAGTTAGGCGTTCTGTGTGCTCACAACCTCGTTCCCAGTTAGTCAATATTTAGAATCGTGGGTAGAACCACTAACCGGGGGAAGTGACATGCGCAGTGAGTGCGACCCTTAGCGAGAAAGTGCCTGATGCAATTGCTGGAAACAGCAGACCCCAAAACAGGGAAGGAATTCCATTCACCCCTAATGAAGGCAAGGCCACACTCTGAACATCCCTTTTCTCCATCGCCAGTCGGAGTGGTGTGGGGAAGAGGGTAAAAAATGTCTTCTCTGGCTTCCCAGAACAGCAAGAGGAAAGGAAGTGGCCAAGCCGCAAGCTCTCCTCAGCCATACACCCCCACCTCGGGCCTGCCTGAGTGTCCGGTGTGTGGGGGATGTGAGGACGGCTCACCTTCTCCACGGGTTCCCTTCTCCGGCTCCTCTCTCAGCCCTTCTCTCCTCCGCAACTGGGGCACCTTTGGCTCCATGGTGCCAGTGTGGAGTGGACAGCACACAGCTGTTGTCTGTCTTCCTTCCTTCCTTCCTTCCTTCCTTCCTTCCTTCCTTCCTTCCTTCCTTCCTTCCTTCCTTCCTTCCTTTCTTTCTCAACCTACCTACAGAGCCTGCTGGTGTCCCACTCAAGAGACCTGACAACTCCAGAGACTAAAGTCCTTTCCGGAGCCCGCTGGGGGTTAGACAGGTTATCTGCAGGCAGCTCTTCTCATATCCTGGCTCTGCTCTGCCAGTGGCATGCTACAACCACTATGGTCAGCTTCACCCTATTTCGCTTTCGGGAGTGAATCTGTGCATCACGTTGTGAGGGGGACTTTGCCTCCCCGAGGCTTATCACATAGCTTGGCTCCTCCTGGCTCTCTCTACAAAGACTGAAGGTCAGGGAGGGACCAGAAACATCTTCATGTACCTTGTAGTCAGCTTTCTGAGGGCGCACAATAACAAGTTGTGTTGTCAACTTGTGTGCAACAGTATTTTGTCAGGGGCTTTATCTGTGACGTGTGTGATGTCGAGGCCTCTCAGTGTCTCAGCTCTTACCTACACCTTGGGTTATCACATAAGCAGAAAGACCAGACATGCACGTATTCAACAGTAAGTGGCGCCAGGTGTTGCCTTGCCTACCTGTGTCATTCCCTGCCTGTGTAACTTCAGGAAAGTGGACCAGACTTTTTTAGCTTCTCCAGGAAAAAAAAAAAAGGGGGGGGGGGACACAAAATGTCCCTACCTCATCAAGTGATTGCTAGCACAAATAAGGTAGTCTGGATAAACCATATAGAGCCTGAGCAGATTCCTTCCTTTTTGTAGGCAGTAGGGCAGGTGAGTGCTTTGGGAGTTCTACTTTGGCAAATTCCCGAAGGGGATTAACCATTAATCCTCCTCCTCCATCAGTCCAAAGGCCAGTGATAGAAACCAGGTTGTAATCACTGTGATCTCAGTCAGAGGCCAGGATCTCAGTCCTGGGAGCTCCAGGTGGGTATCCAGGTGAGGATAAAGGGCTTGCTGCCTGTGACAGTGGCCATCTACTGTATTCTAAGGACAATGGAAGAGACTGCTCCACTCCACCGGGAAGGTAGAAGTGCTATCTCTGAGCAACCAGAGAGAATGAGGATGAGACAGAGACAGACGCTAAGCTTCCCCCAATGCGGCTTTATTAGCACAGCCAACAACAACCTTTCTTTCTTTCTTTCTTTCTTTCTTTCTTTCTTTCTTCCTTCCTTCCTTCCTTCCTTCCTTCCTTCCTTTCTTCCTTTCTTTCTTCCTTTCTTTCTTTCTTCCTTTCTTTATCTTTTTATACTAAAAGAACAAAGTTTTTATTAAGCATTGTAAGTTGCATTCAATAGTCTCTGAATACGCCACACCACAATACATCAACAGTCAATCAGACCCAACAGCAGTTCATTCTTCGAAATCTATGAGTTAGGGCAGGACTTCCTTCAACTTACAGTCAGATCCTACTTAGCTCTTGCGGGCAGGGGCTGGGGAGTTACACCTCACTTCTGATCACTAATGTGGTGGAGAACATTGGAAGTATATGAAAAGTAAGGAGTGATTCTGATTCAAAGTACATTGTTTGGAAACGGTAACAAAAGATAGAAGTATACCTGCTTCTACTAAATTCCTGACGGGAAACTTCTCAAGAACAAGCAATTTGTTTCCTGCTACAGAAGGGGAGGGGCGTGCTCGCTTCGGCAGCACATATACTAAAGTTGGAACGATACAGAGAAGATTAGCATGGCCCCTGCGCGGAAGGGCAGGAGGTGTTTTGTTTTTAAAGATCATAGGGTTTTTTTTTTCCTTTACAGATTTCCATATTTTGCTAAGATGAATATGAAGGCATAAAACAGCAACACAGAACAGTAACACATACAGCACTGAGTACACCAGGGTAATGAACAACAATCTTTCTAAGTAGCTGTGTAATGGCCCAAGGGTGACAGGGACAATGGGGCGGGGCCTGAAGGTGGGTCTTGGGGCACAGATATTCATCACTTTACATGTAGCTCAGATGACAGCCCTGTGTTCCTGCCGGTGTCTTTGAGGCTCCCGCTGGGCTTCACCCACTGCTCCTGGCAGAGCACTGAGAGTTTCCTTGGCCATCTGGAGACACTGGCAAAGGCTGGCCCATTGGGTCCACACACCAGCAGGGACCACGGCGATTCCCCTGCGAGGAACGGCACTGGGGAAAGAGGTGCAAGTCAGGGTGAGGTCCAGGCTTTGAGCAGAAGAAACATCTGAGCGCTCTTAGTCACTTTATCTATTAAATAGGGCCCATTCTGTTAGGCCAGAACAACAGCTTTCAAAATGTAGTTTCAGTCAAGAGCCTAACATCACTTATGTTTGAAACTTGTGTTCACAGGCTAGCCCAGACCTACTGAGTCAGAAAAATGCAGAAAGGGCTCCACCAGCCAGCGCCCAGACGCCTCCAGATGGTTCCCAGGGCTCCCATTTGAGGCCACTGCAAGGCGTTATCCTAGAGGAGACTTTGAGTCTTCCACTGCAATAGTTGGCCTTTATTTTTCTTTTAAATCATACTAGAGACTGGGCTCAGAGCACTGCTAAGCAGAGCTTTACCAACAAGCTGTAAACTTCTTTTCATTTTACTTTTTGGGACAGAGGCTCATGAAGTTTCCCAGGCTGGACTTGAACTCACTCAGAAGTCTAGGAGCCTGCTTGTCCAGGCTTCCTCAAGTCCACAGAGAGATCTCCAGTGGAAATCTCCAGTCCTCTGTCTCCCTACCAGCCCTTCACCTGTAGGCCAGGCAGGCCTTGAACTTACAATCTTCCTGGTGCTTTTCATGTTTACCTGGGTCTTAAAATTGGAGGAAATATTTGTGTGTGCGTGTGTGTGTCCTTTCTTTTGGTTGCTATTTGGTTGGTTTTGGATTTCCAGGACAGAGTTTCTCTGTGTAGCCCAGGCTGTCCTGGAACTCACTATGTAGACCAGGCTGGTCTGAACTCACAGAGATCCATCTGCCTGTCTCCACCACCTTGTTGTTGTCTCTGGAGACATGTTCCAGCAGAGCCAGCATCCTTTTTGCAGCTTTGCATCAAGTACACTTCCTCACTCCCAGGCAGGGAGCTTCTTCTCACCTGCTGCTTTCGGTAGAAGCCTCTGAGGTCACAGTTTGGCACATAGAGCCCGCGGGCTCCCTCTCGGAATACCTCAGTCTGGAGCTGCTGCAGTACTGAATCCAAGTGTCTGCGGCAGGGGCCCTGGAGAAGGAGAGGGGTGGATGGGAGCCTTACTTGGGATTCTAGGAGCCTGCCTGCTGACTTCCTGGAGTCCATGAAAAGGTCTCCAGTGGAAATCTCCAGCCCCCTGTCTCCCTACCAGCCAGCCCTTCACACACCATCTCACTATCTTGAACAGGATTGGGCCTTATAGGGGCCACAGAGGTCCGTGGATTCTTCTGCCGGTCTCTGTGGCTCGTGTCACGTTGGCGGGATCCACCTCCATGGGGTTTGCTCTCCTTTGTAGTCTCCTCTGTGGCCACAGGAAGAATGGGGGGTGGGGGGGGGAATCAGAGGTCAGTCAGAGCAGAGACCAGCAGTCCAGGAGCCTGGGTCCACTTCTACCAGTAAAAGTGAGAGGGACTGAAGGAGTCAGTTTCTCCTGACCTTACCCTAGCTGCAATTTCTTCCTCTAACAAATACCTCTGGGTATGGTGTTGTGTGGCTATAATCCCAGCACTTGGGAGGCCTAGGTAAGAGGATTGCCACAGGTTCATGGCCAGTCTAGTCTATTCAACAGGGCTGAAGAGATGGCTTGGCAGTTAAGAGCACAGGCTACACTTCCAGGGGGATCAGAGTTCGATTCCTCAGCACAGTAGATGTTTGTGATTCTAGTTACCGGGAAGACAACCCCATTTCTGGAAACCACGTGGTACACAGACATACATGTCTAGACATACATGCAGGCAAAACACCCATACATGTGAAATAAAAATAAAATCCTAGCTGGGCGGTGGTTGCTTATGCCTTTAATCCCAGCACTCAGGAGACAGAGACAGGTGGATATACGAGTTTAAGGCCAGCCTCATCTACAAAGTGAGTTCCAGGATAGCCAGGGCTACACAGAGAAGCCCTGTCTCACCCCTGCCCCGCCCCCCACATCCCCCTTCTCCAAATCCCATGAGTACAAAGTAGTGTTGGTTATTTCCAGCCTTCAATCTTCCTTTGTAAAGACCTGCCTATTCCACTGGAGACCAGAAGAGGGCACATCAGGCCAGGAAGATGGGCAGAAAACAGTGGATTGTACAGTGTGTGTGGGTGTGTTGAGGGGGGTGTCAATAAGGATCCAGTGGAATGTTTGTCCCTGTTGTGACCCTTCAGTGAGTCAGTCCACCCCTCCCAGGCCTGAGATGTTGTTACTTTGAGGGCCTTACATGGGAACCTCTCCTTTTTTGTCCCAGCTCAACCCTAGTGGTCCAGCAACACTTGGATTCAACTCTTAACCAGGACACATTGAAGGCTGCAGAGGGAGCAGGAAATAAGAGGTTTCCAACCTGCAGTGTACCTGGCTCTGGAGAGCTTCTGGGGTCCTGGGGAGAGCTCAGGATGCAAGTAAGTCAGGGCTGGGAAAAGGCTGGGATGATGCAAAAAAAAAAAAAAAAAAAAAAACAAAAAACAAAAAAAAAAAAAAAAAACCCATACACTTTCACTCCATTCCCTCTGCAGTGTTGTCTGGGTACCACATCTTCCTCAGACCTTGTCCCTCATTCCCTGCATTTAGTGCCAGACCAGGATGATGCTTCAAACTGCCTTCTCCAACCAAAACAAACCTCAGAGAAGCCCTAGAAGCCCGGGCTCTGACACTAGAAACTGAAGCTTCAACCCCTTACTCCAGTGTGCTCGTGTGTGTATGTGTGTGCAAATAAATGCACATGTGTGTGCACACACACATGTATGTGCCTGCAAGTGTGCACATGCACATATGCATGTGTGTATGTGTGCATGTACATGCATGCATGTATGTGTGTGATCTTGTATGTATGTTCATGTGTGCATGTGTGTGCATGCATGTGTGTGCATGTGTATGTGTGCATGTATACTCATATGTGCACACATGTGTGTGTTGTTGTACATGTATGTACGCTCATGCGTGCGTGTGTGCATGCATACATGTGTGTGCATGCATACATGCATGTGTTTGTGTATGCTCATGTGTGCCTCTGTGTGTGTGTGTGTGTGTGTGTGTGTGTGTGTGTGTGTAGACTGGCCTGAGACTCTGTAGCCAAGGTTGATGCAGAGCTGACTTCCTGTTTCACCCCTAAGCTCTGGAATGACAGGCCTGCACTGCCAAGTTATCCAAATCCATTTTTCACCCCTTTCTATGGAAAACCCAGAGACTTTGTTATCTCCCATCTCCAGTTGCTCCTCACCCCATCTTTGGGTGCTGACTCACTCTGGTCCCACCCGCCCAATGACTCAGTCTTCTGTGTTCATCCCTGGGGTAGGGTGGGGCAGGAGGGCATCCAAGTCCTACAAGGTTTAAATCATAAGTCTGATTTTGGCAGATTCCTTCTCTTCCCACTTCGTCGGCCCTCCCCAGGCCCTCCAGGACCTGCCCACAGCCTGCGGTGCCCACTGCCCCCGTGCCCACTGCCCGCAGTGTCGGCTGCCCCCAGTGCCCACTGCCCCGCCCCTGTTGCCCACTGCCCCCGTGCCCACTGCCCGCAGTGTCGGCTGCCCCCAGTGCCCACTGTCCCCAGTATCCACTGCCCGCAGTGTTGGCTGCCCCCGATGCCCACTGCCCCCAGTGTCCACTGCCTCTTGTGCCTATTGCCCCCGGTGCCCACTGCCCGTAGTGCCCACTTCACAGCGGGACTGAAAGAGGAGCAGGAGACATTTCTTAGTGTGTGGAACTAGAGTCTAGGGTTCCCTTTCCTCCTCCTCCATAAGCAATCTAGGTCCTGTCTCCAGCGTGGGCTTCGAGAGCCTGAGAGCGCCGATCCTGCGGGGTGCAGAGGAAATCTAAAACTCAAACACTCATCCTCCTCCTACTTATGCTCCTTTCCCTCAGGAGAAAATAAAAGGGGAAAGGGGGGAGCAGCGGAAAGTCCAGACATCTCTCTTCCTTATTCTAAGGTGCCCCCAACAACCTCATAGCTGTCTCTGATGTTTCTGCAGAGGCTGCCCACCTGCATCTGTCCAGATTCTTACCAGGAGAGACTAGCTTCTCCTATCTCAGGTGGGCAGGTGGGCGGCGGGAGGAGACAAGGACTCACCCGACGGCCCTCTGGCGCGTTGACAGCGGCCCTGGCCGATCAGCAGTGCCCGTAAAGGTGTCTCTTCGTTCTCTCGGGGTTGGCACTGCAGACCTGGGGCGCACTTAGGGATGTAGACCCCGCACGGTTGCCCCTCTCTCCTGAGACAGCCTCCAGCTTCTGTACAGCCATCTGTAGGCGACCCCGCGTCTTCCTCCCCCACACAGCCCCCGCGACAGCCAGTCTGCACCCCTGGCCCACAGCCGGGGCACTCCGCTAAGGCGGACCTTGAGCCCGCAGCGAACAACAGCGTTAGCAACATCAGCAGCGGCTGCGTGGGTAGCCCGTCCCAGGTCATGGTCAGAGTTTTTGCCCTGTGCACTCCTTCCAGAGAATCTAGTGCAGCTGCTGTGGGCCGCTGCTCCTCTTTAAGACTCAGAAGTCTGGGCCCGGCCCCTTAAAAGCCAGGTGAAGGGGGAGGGGAAGAAGGCAGAGGGCAGTCCCTTAACTGGGTGGACTGGAGGGCCACCCACCTGGGTCCACCAGGCTTTTCCCTCCCTCCTTCTTCTCCGCCGCTGTTTACTTCCCAAATTGTTCTGATGGTTTTTTTTTTCTTGCTTTGTTCCTGGGAATCTCGCCCGGAATTTGGGAGCTGTACATCTGGCTAAAGGGACTGTGGAGTAGGGAGGAGGAAAGGAGAGAATAGCGAAGGTGAACCCTGAAATCCAGTTAGCACCAGTGTATGTCCAGGAAGATGAGGGGCCTGTAGGTGCTCCTGTGAGTGAGAAGATGGGGGTGAGTAAAGGTGACCCCAGAAGGGATGCTATGGGGTGGGGGTGGGGGTAGCGGTGCATCGTGAAAGAGATGTTGATAAACGCCAGGAAAGATGCCAGGCGCCTGGACAGAAGTTCCTACGGAGGGCAAGAAACAGACCCAGAGAGAGGAAACAGAGATGGTAAAACGGGGAAGGTAAAATAAAGTCTCCTGGCCTGTGTCCGCGAAATACAAAATAATAAAAACCCAAGAAGATCTAGCTTTAGGGACAATAATAGAAAAGCCTGGGGCTGCTAGGGGTAGAATGAAGACTGCATCATGAAGAATACACCTTGAGTAAATGTGGAAAGGAACCCTCGGAGACCCCTGAGCTGAACTGGGGGTGGCGGTAAAAAAGTAGGGGAATCATATCCTAGATGCCTTTGGGGACAGTGGTCTGGCTATAGACTAGGCCTCACCCTCATCTCTGCACTTCAGATTAGCTTGACTCTCCATTGTTTGTCTTCCCTAAAGCCTGTCTCCTTTCTTTAGCTATTCTTTGGGTCTTCTGGATTTCTCAGACTGATCTGCGCCCACGGGATTTGGGGAGGAACTGGCCTGAGAATTTCAGTACCAGACTCCACAAGTCAACTACTTCTGTTTTGCTAATCCAAAGGCGTGTGCCTGCTCAGCCCTAGGCAAAGTCCCACCCTAGGCAGGGGTGGGCGGGTCCCTAGCACTCCTGCAACTCTCAAGAAACAAGTGGGACTGCTACATTGGACCACCCGGCCTGCTCAATTCTGAGTTACGCAACAACAATCTCATTCTTTCCTAAAACAAGGGCTCCGGACAGTGACTAAGTTTAAATTCTGGGACCCCAAGCAAGAATGTCAGGAAGGGCTTCCTGAGCTTTTAAACAGATACAAAATAAAAAGAACTGCCCGTGGCTTCTCTGAGATTTTAGGATTTAGCAGCCTTTAGAAAGCGATGTTTTCCCCGTTGCCACGAGATACGATGCTGATGCTGATTGACTAGGCAGGAAAAAGTGACTGTTATCTTCCACCAAGGCCCTGGAGCTTACTCTCTGTTCTGACCCCAGAGCGGGGAGCATGGTTCCTGTCCAAACCCTTATCCCTGTTATTTGTTGACTTTTTTCACTGCACATGTATCTAGCTGGCGTCTTTTTTATGGACTCATGTGATTAAGTATTCTCGACCAATGAAGTAAGCCAATTCAAGCCAAATTAAAGTATAAAAGCAGGTTTATTGGGGGCAGCTCCCAGGAGAGTTCACCGACCACACAGGAGAGGGAGAGGGTTAGTGAAGTCATCCAGCGGAGGGAGACAGAGGGGAGGGGGAAGAAAAAGAGAGAAAGCCGTGAGCAGGGAGAGAAACAAGAGATGCAGAGAGAGAGAGAGAGACAGAACACACAGAGACACACACAGAGAGACAGACAGAGAGACAGAGACAGACAGAAACAGAGAAAGAAAGAATTTCTGGAGGAGAGGAAACCCAGCCCCTGGGCTGGAAAGTTCAGGGTAGAGGCCTGGGTATGTCCTGTAACAGGTAAGGACCAAGGGATGCTGGGAGAAAGTGCCAGGAGGCCAGGTCTGCCTTGGTAAGTGAAACAGACACATCACCTGCTTGTCCCGGGTTTGAATCCCATCATCATGTTAGCTGCTTCTGGACATGCCTCCCTGTGGTTCTCGGGCCCTCACCCCCCAGGGCTCTCTCTGTCCCTCTGCAGGCTGTACTTATCCCAAAAGATGCTTTCTCTTTCTCTATCTTTCCACGATGAGTGCCCAGAGATTCATACCATTCCTGCCTGGCACAAGCCTCCTTGCAGGCAGAGGTCCATGGGTTCTGCTTTTCTTTCCTTTGGGATGCCTTGGTACCCAGAGAAGAGACATGGAGCACGTGGTGTGAGAGTCTTCATGAGCCTGTTGCTGAGAGGCTGGTGCCAAGGCTTTGGTGGATTAGCCTTGGGCTATGATGTAGGTTTGCCCTTAAACTTGGTATGAACTTGTGTCACAGGCCACACTCCTTACTGAGGTTTGAACCTCACACATCCCATAGCATCCTCAGGCCTCAGGCAGGGGCTTTTTTGGTAACTTTTTTGGGGAAAGGGAGAGGGCTGCCTGAGTTATTTTCAGCTTTAAGGCTCACAAGAAGGCTGCATACCTGATCCAGGACAGCTCAGAGAGGAAGTCCTGTGAGAGAATGCAGGTCTGCAGTAGGCTTGTGGTAATAACCGTAGCAGATGGATATCTGTCCAGCCTATTTTTCTGCCAACTGGTCTTTCACAAACCTGTTGGGCTGAAGTGATGTCCTGGTTGAGTGATGGTCTCTTCCTCAAAAGCCTTTGGGGGGGGGTGTACTTCATACATACCTCCGCACCAATCCAGATGTCGGGTCAATTTCCCCAGAACCTTTGACAGTTTCTCATCTTAGTGCTTGAACTGAGGTAAGGGGAAGTGAAGGGGGGGCATAATAATTTTTTCAGAGGTAATTTCTTTCCAAGTCTCCAAGCTTTCCAAGCTTGACTCTCAGGAGAACCCTTTCTGGATTCTGCCACCTCTTGCCTTGCTGTTTTAAAAGTCTCCTCCTCCTCCTCTTCTTCCTCTTCCTCCTCTTCCTCTTCCTCCTCATCCTTTTCCTCTTCCTCTTCTTCTATACTTCCTTTGAAGACAGGGTTTCTCTGTGTAGCCCTGGCTGTCCTGGAACTCACTCTGTAGACAGGCTGGTCTCACACTCAGAGACACGCCTGCCTCTTCCTCCTGAGTGCTGGAATTACAGGCCTGTACTACCACTGCCCGGCTAAATTTTATTTATTTATTTATTTATTTATTTATGAATGATACAGGGTCTTACTATATAGCCATGGTTGGCCTGTAACTTTCTTGTAGACCACGCTGAACTCTCCCAGCTCTCTGGGGTCTCATTATGTATCATCTAGCTCTGGCTGGCCTCAGACTCGATATGTACACTAGACTGGTCACCACATCTGGCCTTGGGCCATGTGTTCTCCCTCTCCCCCTCCCCCTCCCCCTCCCCCTCCCCCTCCCCCTCCCCCTCCCCCTCCCCCTCCCCTCCCATTGCATACTTAAACAAGTTTATTTAACTGATTAACATGCTGTACATACTAAGAGCACGGTGGGCATGAGATTTATTACATGCACACATTGTGCTATTTGGCTAAAGATATCTCTTCAAACATTTACCGCTTCTTCAGGACATAGATATTGAAACAATTTCTCTTAGCTTTTGCATGACAGTAACTATATTCATGGACACACAATAAACAGTTTAAGAACTCAGCTTGATGTGTAGCTCAGTGAAAAAGCACTTGCCTAGCATGTGTGAGGTCCTGGGTTTGAGCCCCAGGACTGAACAGAAAAAAACTCATCTGGAAAGCTAGAGTATTCTGGGATAGAATGTACGATGTGGCAAATTAATCTAACAGTATTATAGTTTTATAACATACTGTAGGAATGAGGAAAACAGTCCTGACCAGAAGCTGTCAGACAGAAATGCAAAAGGGATGGTTTGTTCTGTGGCAGCACTGTGTTCTAGTTAGAACACACATGTTGTTTCTCATCTGGATATGGGTTAAAAATGTTAAATTATATCTATTTACTTATCTTGTGTGTATGTGTGAGTGCCCATGTGTATGTTTATGATCATGCACATGCCTGGAGCCCCTCCTAGCCACAGAGGGCATCAGATCCCCTGAGACTAGACTAGACTAGACTAGAGTTACAGTTGATTGTGATCTGCTATGTGGGTGCTGGGAATTAAGTCTGGGTCCTCTGGAAGAGCAGCCAGTGCTCTTAACCACTGAGAATCTCGCCAGCCCTGGGTTAATTTTTTTTAAAGTGCTTTGCATGCCTTCCATGTTATAGTTTGAATGTCAAGTGTCTCCCACAGGCTCCTGGGTTTGAACATTTGATCCCCAGTTGGTGGGAGGTTTTGGGAGGTTAAAGAACTTTTCGGACCTACCTATTAGGAGCGGGTTACTGGGCAAGCACAGTTCCTAAAGATGTCATCTGGTTCTGGTGCTAGCCTGAACTCTCTGCTTCCTCATCTCTGAGATGTGAGAAACACTGTCTCACACACCTGTGACTAGAGCTACTCCTGGTGCTAAGCCCTCCCTGCCATGATGGAATACCAAATTAAACCTCATAGTGGGTCACAGCCATCTGTAACTCCAGCCCCAGGGTTTCCAAAGGCATCAGGCATGCATGCGGTACAAGCATGCAGACAAAACATCCATACACACAAAACAAATAAATACACAAACACTTTAAAAATATTTGAGCAATTACATGTATTTAGTGTGTTTGCATGTACACACGTGTGCTACATGCATGAGGCAGTAAGAGGACAACTTGTGGGAGTTTGTTCTCTCCTTCCACCATGTGGGTTCCAGGACTCAAACTCAGATCAACAGGCTTGGCTGCAAGTACCTTAACCCACTGAGCCATCTTGTGGCCCCTTTTTTCTTTGCTTAGATTGATTTATCTGTTATTTCATTATAGTAACTGAAACTGTTTGAATTAGTATAAAGCCTTGTACAACATGGATAATTCTCAAAACAGTTGTGTTGAGTGAAAGAGGGCAGACACAGCTCACCAAAAATGACATTTAGTGTTTCGTTTCTCTTATATACAATTCTAGAAAATAAAATGCAGGTCCATTGAAATAGTTTAGTGGGTAAAAGTAATTGCTGCCTATCCTAATGACCTGTGTTCTATCCCTGGGGCCCAGTGTTTAAAGGAGTGATCTGACTCCCCACACGCTGTCCTCTGACTTCCATACATGTACCATGATTCACTTGTGTATGTGCATATGCACACACATATAAGCACACACTGAATGAATGAATATATAAGTATAATAAGTTTCTAAGAAGATGACTGATATCCTGAGAAGGGGGCTGTTGATGGACGAGGGGGATTATAAAAGACCACAAGGGGACTTTTGGGACTGATAACATGGTCACTATCATGATTATGCCAATTTTATTTATTTTCGCTTTTCTTTAAAAATTTTTTTCTTAGCAGGAGGCACTCCTTTAATCCCAGCGCTCAGGAGGCAGAGGGAGGTTGATCTCTGTGAGTTCAAGTCCAGTCTGGTCTACAGAGGGAATTCCAGGACAGCCAAGGCTACACAGAGAAACCCTATCCTGAAAAACAAAAAAAACAAACAAAAAAATTTTATTAGATGGGCCCAATGCTTGTGCGCCTCAATTCTTATGTTTTATCTCAAAACGACTGTTTATGCAGCTAAATGTTATTGTGTGTGTGTGTGTGTGTTAGGGGTTAGAGTTAGGGTTAGCACCCACACATGCTGTGGGCAGGGAGGACTATTGGTTAGCATACCCGCATCACCTGTCTTGGGGCATTCAGAGGCCCTAAGCAAGCACATGAGCCCATATTTAAAGGGGTCAAGGATCTGGTCCCTTTTTCTCCTTCTCCCCAACATGTTCATTGTCCTTAGGAATCAGGGTTTGTGAGGAATAACCCAGAAGCCATCTTCAAAGTCCCTTTGAAAAACCTACATATTTTTTCATCCTTTTTAAAAACATTTTTGATTTGTTTTATTTTATGTGTGAGTGTTTTGCCTGTAGGTACATCCGTTATGTGCCTGCAGAGGTCAGAAGAAGTCATCTCAGATCCCGTTGGAACTGGAGTATCAGTCATTATCAATGACCATGTGGTGCTGGGATAGAACCCAGGTGCTGTGCAAGAGCAACAGGTGTTCTTGACCACGGAGCCCTCTCTCCAACCCCTTCAGTTACTTTTGGACAATTGTATATAGACACTGATCACACCTGGTCCTAACCTCGCCCTGTCACTCCTCCTAGACACCTCTCAAGAAGTCCCCTCTCCCATCTTTATGGCCTCTCCTTTTTTCCTTCTTTTCTTTGGTAATCCCTTGAGTCTAATGGGTGCTGTCTCCTGGGACTGACTGGTCTGACTGGCTTCATCTTATGAGGCTTCATCTTGTGCAGGTGGCCATAGCTACAGTGAGTTCACGAGTGTAACAGCCTTGCCATGTCCAGAGGACAGCCTTTCTCAGTACGCCTCCCCACCCTCCAGCGCTCAACGCTCTTTTCCCATAAATTAAAAGTGTTCTATGGAGCAGGGGTAGAGTCATTAACCCATACAGCCCATAACAACCATTCCTGAGGGTTGAGGACTTGATTTTAATGTCCCCTGGGGAAAGGGTCCTAAATTCCCAACCCCACCTGCTTCAACCTGCGCTTTGGGATTGACCCGACTGAGGAGATGGAGAAGGAAGAAACAATGGGCACTTACCCCCCCAAAAACAAAAACAAAAACAAAAACAAAAACAAAAACAAAAACTGGGATCCAGTGGGTGATGTGCTCTTTTGAAGATGGACCAGCATCTGGAAATTTCGTTCGATTGCCGTCTACAGCTGAATCACCAGGCTGGTGTATTGCATACAGCTGAACCAGGAGATGGACTAGCTAATCTCAGTAGGAATCTCCGTAAAGGTGGTGAAAATTTTAAACAGGAGGACGGTGTACACCCTTCATCTCAGCTCTTGGGAGGGAAAGGCAGACAGATCTCTGTGTTTGAAGTCATCCTGGTCTGCATAGTGAGTTCCAGGCAGCCAGAGCTACTCAGTGAGGACTTGGCTCAGTTTTTTTTTTTTTTTTTTTTTTTTCCCTGTGTTGGGAATTGAACCCAGAGCCTTGAGTTTGAGCTTGCTAAGTAAGAGTATTCTAGTAATTTACAACAGCCCTAACCGCTATAATTAATTTTTTTTTTGTCAGTATGGGGAATGAACCTAAGACCTTGCCCATACCTGGTAAGTACTCTACCACCTGAGCTACAGCCCTGGTCTTCCTCCTGCCCAGCACTGTAGAGAACTATCTAGTTAAAATAACATGGGACTCGTCTGAGGTCTAAAGGAGATGAGACACTGACACACAGTTGACTTTAATACATGAGGTGCTGGGTCTGGTGAGATGATTCAGAGTTTAAGCCCTGGGACCCACCTGGTGGAAGGAAAGAACCAGCTCCCGAAGCTGCTCTCTCAGCCACACGCTGTGTCTGCTCTAAGTTATTCTATATTGTGTATAACCGTGGCTTTCAGGCTGTCTTGCCTCGTGTGACTCCTACAAGCAGTATTTGGCTCTACTTGGAGTGGGGCTCTGCACATACATATCACTAGCGCTGTGCATGAATAGACGTAACTAAAAGTGAAAAGGTGGCCGGGAGAGATGGCTCAGCAGGTAAGAGCACTGACTGTTCTTCCAGAGGACCCAGGTTCTTTTTTTTGTTTTGTTTTGTTTTGTTTTTTTGTTTTTTCGAGACAGGGTTTCTCTGTATAGCCTTTGGCTGTCCTGGAACTCCACTCGGCAGACCAGGCTGGCCTCGAAATCACAAATCCGCCTGCCTCTGCCTCCCAAGTGCTGGGATTAAAGGCGTGTGCCACCACCGCCTGGCAAGGACCCAGGTTCAATTCCCAGAATCCACATGGCAGCTCACTGTAAGTCACACAGATGGTATATATATATATATATATATATATATATACACATATATATATATAGTGTATATATATGTGTGTATATATATGCATATATGTTAATTTAAAATGAGAATTTAATTTAGTTAATTTAAAGTGAAAAGTAACACCCTATAAATGTATCCAAATGCATATATGTATACATATTTATATATACATATTTATGTATACATATGTATATGTGTATATGTTTATGTATGTGTATATGTGTGTATGTGTGTATATATATATACATGTTTATATGTATATAGCAAAGCACTAAAATGAATAATTAATTTAAAAAGTGAAAGGTAATACCCTGTAAATGTATCCAAATACAACTGATTGAGAACATAGGCTCAGTGGACATATTAAAATCACTTAAGTATCATCAGGTTCAAGAATGTACTAAATAAACATAATCAGACCAAGAAAGGGTGCAACACCCTCAGTTGGAAGGCTCTAATAATGAGGAAGGTGTCTATCACCATGAGGACAGTGGTCCCCACCAACCACCCTGTGTGTGCCTCAAAGGACAACAGAGAAATCCCGACTGTCTCTGGCACTTCAGCCCAGTTCCTGTCCACAGCTGATGGAACCTACTCAGATTACCGGTTGCCCACATATTCATCCATAACCTGTCTTGCATTTTGCCTCTGAAGCTGGACTCAGCCACGAGGCCTTGCTCAGTCCTATGACCTGGGAAGCAGCAGCTATGATTGCATCCCAGGCTGCAGTCTCAGCAGCTCTCCACTGGCTGCAGTGACTTTGCAATGTATCAGCTCTTGACTCTAGTAAGGTCTCTGAAGTCTTGAATTATGCTGTGGCTTCTTTAACCCTTTTGTAGCCATGTTGTTAACCTACATAAGTCTACACATGATGTGCAATCTGTGACCCAGCAGTTAGTAATTAATATTAAAGTAAAAGTACATGTGCTTGGTTGGTAAGGGCCCATTATCAATGTAAATAAATCAGGTCTAATTGGCAAATTGCTGCCAATGAAGCCGACATAGCTTGTTAATGTACTGATATTCAATAAATTCAGATGTGGAAAGACACAAATATGTTCCTTTATGTTTCTGACACAGAATGAGTCTTTCTAAACAGAATAATATTCAGTCTTGGGAGCAAAACATGGAAGTCATCCAAGAATCCCAATTCCTTCCAAGGGCAATCACACCCTTTACAGGAGGTGCTTGATAAACGTTAGTATCCTTTCCAGTACATTCTGACCCGAGCTAACTTTCCAACCAAGCATAACAGCACCGGGTTTCATCCCACTGTGGCTTTTGCATCTGAAGTTCTCGGCTGTTCTGGACCGCCCGTCCTGGAACGAACGAACCTGGTGCAAAGTGGTGCTCTGGAGATAAGAAAGCATATGGTACCAGCCGAGTGCTGCCGCTGTGGAGATCAGCCTCTGGCTCCTGACGCCTAAAAAAAGATAATATTAAGATTCCCCCCTTCCCCCGAACACCGTTAAGTGGCTCAAAAGGACATTCCAGTGAGGCTTTTAGCATCACTTCTGGCTCTGGAAATGGCACGCTCGCGCGGGCACAGGAACCTGCTCCGCCCAAGGGAACCGCCCCTTGACCGCCTCCCTGAGCCCCTGGAGCCTGAGGTGGCGTCCGAGCCGCCACGTCGCCTCCCCCACCTTCCCGACACCAAGGTTTCTCAGACGCCGCGGAGTGTTAGGTACCCGGCTCACCGGGCCGCGCCCCGCACCGCTTGAGCCTTGCGATTGGCTGCTGAGGGCGCTCGTCTTCAAAGAGCGCTGCGGATTGGTCAGATTCGGGCGGCGAGGGGCGGGCCTCACGGAGCAGAGGAAGGGCGGGGACCCGGATGTGTGTGGTGGTGGCGGCCGAAGAGCTACAACGCGGAGCTGAGAGGCCTATGGATGAGGAGGACGCGGCGGCCCCGGTAGGCGGGGATCGGGGGCGGGGTCCCGGTGGCCTCGGTCTCTGCAGAACTGGAGGCGGGGGTCCTGGGCGACGGCTGCGGGCTCGGGGCGGGGCCGGGGGCTCCGGTCACTGGCGTTTCTCCCGCCGCGCACCATTCCCCAGTGCTGCCAGGGCCTGTGGCGACGGGGCGTAGCCGCGTTGATAGGTTAAGGCTGGGTGGCCCCGGGTGTCACCTAAGAGACCCGGAGGTGCTGAGGCGACGCTTGGACCCAGTGCGGCGGCTGCTGCTTGGTTGCTGAGGCTGTCAGGTTCTCGAAGACCCGATGCCTTCAAGTCTGGGGCTCCGGCATCTACCTGGGTTCGAGTCCTGGCCCAGGGCCCTAGGAGCCCCCAGTCCTGCGCCGCAGGTGTCTACTCTTGTTGAGCATGTGCTGGTCTGTAGCTCCTGCAGAAGAGTCCCAGTGTGCACATTGGAACTGAACTCAGCTTAGCCCAGGCTTGCTAAGCACCTACTGTGTGTAGGGCACTGCGCCAGGTGTTTGGGAGGCGGGAAGAAAGGATTTCTTCATCGTTTTCCCACTTCTGGATCTCTGAAAAAATTTATCTATTCATTCATTCATTCATTCATTCATTCATTCATTCACAAACTGGCCTTACAGGTTGTCTAAATACCAAGAGAGTCCCACTGTTTTTCTTCTGTACTGCTGCTGTTTTAGGGGCAGTCATTCTCTGAACTCTGTTATAACTTGCACTTGGAGTTAGGATCTACTAAGTTGCCAGGCGGTGGTGACACACGCCTTTAATCCCAGCATTTGGGAGGCAGAGGCAGGCAGATTTCTGAGTTTGAGGCCAGCCTGGTCTACAGAGTGAGTTCCAGGACAGCCAAGGCTATACAGAGAAACCCTGTCTCGAAAAACCAAAAAAAAAAAACAAAAAACAAAAAACTACTAAGTTATTTTGTTTTGTTTTTGGAGGCAGGGTTTCTCTGTCTAAACCTTGCCGTTGTCTCCTGGGATTCGCTTTTGGCCACCTCATACTCCTATGATAACCACCTGCCACTGCCTATGGAGTGTTGGCATTAAAGGCGTGCACTTCCACACCTGGCTACCTTATTCTACTTCTTTTTTTTTCTTTTTTAAGATTTATTTATTTCATGTATGTGAGTACACTGCCGCTCTCTTCAGACACACCAGTAGAGGGCATCGGATCCCATTACAGATGGTTACAGCCACCATGTGGTTGCTGGGAATTGAACTTAGGACCTCTGGAAGAGCAGTCAATGCTCTAACCGCTGAGCCATGCCTCCAGTCCTTTACCTGATTCTTCTTCACTTTCTGTACACACAGCGGCCCTGGCCTGCTGCCTTTCTCTGCCTTGACACCTTTCTTCTTCTCAAGGATCTGGGTGTCCTTGACTGTTCCCTCTGTCTGGAATGGTTTTTGCTATACTGTCACTTTGCCTGTCTTTTAGTCCCTGTCCACTATTTTGTTACATCTCTGTGGGTCTTTTTTTTTTCTTCCACTGGTTAAAATGACCATTTGTGTTTATTTTCTGCCATGGGAGCAAGAATCCCATCCACCTTGCTCATAGCCCTGTTCCTAGCTCTGATAACAGTGCACTCGGTAAAAAGCCCAATAAATATCTATTGCCTGAGTGGCTGAGGCTGGAGATTTTTGATGCATTTTGACATCCGGGCTCAAGTCTGGGGCACTTTGTACGTTCAAGGTTGAGCAGGCTGAGATACTCCATGCTGAGCCCCACTTCCTTCTCAGCCATTTCTTTGTCGTAGGTTTGTTCTCATGAACAAGATGGATGACCTCAACTTGCACTACCGGTTTCTGAACTGGCGAAGGAGGATTCGGGAGATCCGAGAGGTCCGGGCCTTCCGATATCAGGAGAGGTTCAAGCATATCCTTGTAGATGGTGACACTTTGAGGTGAGCATAGGAAAATGGTTCCACCCTGTCCCTGTCAGTCCTTTTTTCTGGGTCTTCGACAGGGAAAGGGATGTTTTAGAGGGTGAGGACTGGTTATACTCCACTTCGAGGGGCACCCCAGTCCCTCCCTGCATTCCTTTCCTCCGCCCCTTGTCACCAGGTCATTGAGACTGTTGTTGATGTTTTGATTTGTTTACTTAGTGTGTGCATGGGGAGACATCTGTTAAAGGACAGCCTGAGGAGGCTGATACCCCTGAGGTCACATGGGACCCGGGGATCCAACTCTGGTCCTTAGGCGAGTGCTTTCTCACTGGTCTTTGCTTTGTGTTTGAGACAGCCAGTCTGTCCTACGACATACAGTCCCTTCTCCTCAGCTTCCCCAGAGCTGAGATGACAGGCAAGTACTACCTCAGCTATCTCTGCTCACTCTCTTCTGGTCTGGCAAGGAAGATCCTATTTTGACTCGAAGTTTTCATGGCAAACCTAAGAGGCTGCCAGAGGCTGCCATGACAGTGATTCTGTGTGACCTGCATTCCCCTGCATTTCAAAGACTGGGCTCAGCAGGGAGGGGCCTCCTGTAAGGCAGCAGGCCCTGCCTAGAGAGTGCCAGTTCTGTAGTACCATAGGTAATGCATAGTCACGAATACTGCCTGAAGGAGCAGGGCAATCACCCACTCCATGTCTTTCTAGCCCTTTGGTTTGTATTTTTATCTTTTTTTGTCTTGAACCTTCCCTGACTCCTTCCTGCCTACATTAGGTACTTATCATCTAAAGGGAGAAGGAACTAGCATTATTTAGCCTGAGGGACATTTAGTCTGGAGAATTTTGATAGAGGGTAGAGATTAGCTCCACTGAGGACAGGGCTGAAGGCAAGGGCCAGTGTTGCAGCAGGAGGAATTAAGGTTAGACAACACTGCTTCCCTAAAAAAGCAATTAGGGAAGGTTGTACATTTTTTTCCTCCTGAAAATGAAGAACCTAGGCTGTACTGATCTAGTGTGGGTTGGTCCCTGGCTAGAAGCAATGGGAAGGGTACATAAGGTACCTTCAGTACCGTGTGTGCGTGTGTGCGTGTGTGTGTGTGTGTGTGTGTGTTTGTGTTTGTGTGTGTACGTGCACAGATTTTTTTCCCTCTCTTTTCAAGACATAGTTTCTCTATGTAACCCTGGCTATCCTGGAACTCACTCTGTAGACCAGGCTGGCCCCAAACTCAGAGATCCTCCTGTCTCTGCCTTCTGAGTGCTGCCATGCCTGGCTATGTGTAGATTTCCTGCTGTGTGCTTGGTGAGCTCTCTGTGCCCTCACAAGGTTGGGGTCTGGAATATTAGGACTTCCTCCCAATACCCGGGCTTGCCTGTTAATAGAACCTTTCTATATTCCTTTAGTTACCATGGAAATTCTGGTGAAGTTGGCTGCTACGTGGCATCTCGACCCCTGACCAAGGACAGCAATTATTTTGAGGTAATCAAGCAGTAAGTGGGCAGAGTTGGGGGTCTGGGGTGTGGTGATGGGGTTGGTGATGAGGAGTGAGTTCATGAAGCTCCTCTCCTAACACCTGGCCTTAGGAGGAGATGTGGGGCAGCCAGCATGACTCTCGATCTGAGAGACGGGTGCCCGGGGGTCTCCTCACTCTTGCCCTTCTGCTCCCTTCTGTGTATGGGCATGTGTGTGTGATTATAGTGCCCATGGGGACTAGAAGTTAGAAGTGTTCGATCTCCAAGGAGCTGGGGTTCCAGGTGGTTGTGAACTACCTGATGTGGGTTGTGAGAACCAAATTTAGATCAGTGTGTGCGCCTAACTGCTCCCCGCCCCCAGGTTTTTTTTTTGTTTTTTTTTTTTATTTTCAAGATAGAGTTTTTAGCTCTGGCTGTCTTGGAACTTACTCTGTAGACCAGGCTGGCCTCAATTTTACAGAGATCCATCTGCCTCTGCCTCCCGAGCACTGGGATTAATGGCATAAACCACTGCCTGCCTGCCTGCCTGCCTGCCTTTCTTTCTTTCTTTCTTTCTTTCTTTCTTTCTTTTTTCTTTCCTCCCTCCCTCCCTCCCTCCCTCCCTCCCTCCCTCCCTCCCTCTCTCTCTGTCCCTCCTTTCCTTCTTTCTTTGATATAGAATCTCACTGTGTAGCCCTGGTTGGCCTGGAACTGTCTATGTCTGTCTATGTATACCAGGCTGGCCTGGAGCCTGTCTCTGCCTCCTGAGTGTTGGCATTAAAGGCATGAGCCCTTATGCCCAGCTAAAGCTCAATGATGATTGTCTGAGTAACCACAGTAAGGGGCCCTGCCTTCCCTGTTCTCTCTGTCAGGTCCGACCCTCTCATCCCCAGGTCTCTTTGAGCCGAAGCCCACCTTGGTCACCCCCTTTTCCTGTCCTTCTCCACAAGTTCATTCTGCTTTCTCTTCCTGTGAACTGTGTCCTGTTCTCACCCCTCAGGTATCGATCGTGGACAGTGGCGTCCGAGGCACCATTGCTGTGGGGCTGGTCCCTCAGTACTACAGCTTGGATCACCAGCCTGGCTGGTTGCCTGACTCTGTAGCCTACCATGCTGATGATGGCAAGTGAGTGGTCCTTTGCTGTGAGGTTGAAGTCTGGATGTAAAGAATAAGCTATCTCTGAGCTACCCCGGGTGGTTTTCTCCTCTGCTTCCCGTCTTGGGTTTTATCATAAGCTACCCTTGCTGGTGTGTAGATGGCAGAGAGGGTGACGTGAATAGCAGGACACAGGTGGATGCTGTCTCCAGAGTGGGGCTGCTGAGAAGGGCTGGGGAGGAGTAGGAGCAGGTACCATACATAGTTCTGTGATGTCTTGTGCCACTCTCTCCATAGGCTGTACAATGGCCGAGCCAAGGGGCGCCAGTTTGGGTCAAAGTGCAACTCTGGGGACCGAATCGGCTGTGGCATTGAGCCTGTGTCTTTTGATGTGCAGACTGCCCAGATCTTCTTCACCAAAAATGGGAAACGGGTGAGTGGGCAACCCCAGGAGGATTCAAGTGGCTGGAATCTGTCTGAGGATTTGTGAGGTGACCAGGAAGAGTCAGATGGTTTTGTTCCTGTTTCCTGTCTAGACACTTCCCTTCCCTGGGCAGTTGAGACATGATCCAGATCACGGGCTTAGAGCAGCCAGTGACTTCAGCCAGCAGGGGCAAAGACCAATGACTGGAGGGAGTGGGAAAGGGCTTTTGTGAATGTAGCTCAGACGATAGCCAGCAAGCCCGACCGCCATGCTTGAGGCTCTGTGTTCAGTCCCCAGCTGTACATACGCAGGTGCTGCGGCACTCAGGAGAATCAAAAGTTCAGTCATTTTTGCTACATAATGAATTCAAGGACAGTTTGGGTTACATGGGGCACTGTTTTTAACAAGAGCTTTCTTTTGGGATGTGGCACCTGAGAGCCTACTCATGCTACACCTGTGCGTGTATAGGCAGCACTAAGTCGGCTCTGGGTTTAAACAAGGAGCACGTGAAGTTAGGAGGGATACATGGTGATGCTGGCGGGAAGGAACTGGAGCAGAGGGAATGGCGTGGGTTTGATCAAAGCACATTATATGCATGCATGAAATTCTTAAAAGATAAAAGAGATATTAAAGATACAAAAAGAGAGACCCAGCAGTTAAGAGCACTGGCTCCTCTTCCAGAGGACCCAGGTTGGTTCCTAGCACCCACATTGCCTAGCAGCTCACACTGTCTGTAACCCCAGTTCCAAGAGGATCTGATATCCTCAGACATGCATGCAGGCAAAACAACAATGCACATAAAATAAAAATAAATCACTTTTTAAAATGTGAAAAGGGAAAGATTTTGGTGTGGTTGTATTAAGTGGAGGGTCTGGGGGTTTGATTTGAATATTTTGGGGATATGTTCTTTGGTTTTTTTCTTTCTTTTACTTCTTGAGCCCTTTTCAGAGATGATTGTAGAAGTGAGAGAGAGACTCGAAACTCTCTGCCTCAACTTCTCTCCTCCCACTCTGCTGGGGTTGATTGCCGTCTCAAGCCAGGCAAGAGGTCAGCTCCCTCTGCAGCCTTAGCAATGTCACGCCCATGTTTGCAGAGCACTTGGCAGCAAGGCTGGAGGTTGAGGCTTGCCTTCTGGCTCCATGGAACTTGCAGGGGAATGAATACTTAGCAAATCTTAAACCTCTACTGAGCCTCAGTCTGTGAGTGCGTACGTGATAATTACTGGTTGCATCATCTTGGAAATGCCCTTCTGAGAATGGATGAGTTCTGGAAAAGTGAACCACATGGTAGCTCACCCCCCTGTCTCGGCTGCAGGTGGGCTCCACCATCATGCCCATGTCCCCAGATGGGCTCTTCCCTGCGGTCGGTATGCATTCCTTGGGTGAGGAGGTGAGGCTGCACCTCAATGCCGAGCTGGGCCGTGAGGATGACAGCGTCATGATGGTGGACAGTTACGAGGATGAATGGGGCCGGCTGCATGACGTCAGAGTCTGTGGGACGGTAAGTAGATAAACGGGCTGGGGAGAGCACGAGTAAGTATTGCTTAGAGTGAGGAGGAAGGACAGTGTGTGTGTGTGTGTGTGTGTGTGTGTGTGTGTGTGTGTGTGTCCGTTCTTTGAGACAGGATCTCATTGTGTCTCAAAGTCTAGGCCTGGAACTCAAACCTGCCTCCTGAGTGTTGGGATTAAAGGCATGTCACCAGGCCTGACTTTTTCTTCTCTTTATCTTGATATATCTCAGGAATGTTGCTTAGGCTGGCCTTGAATTTGCATTCTGCCTACCGTGGCCTCTTGGCAGTCCTGTGACACTGCACCCGTACAGTGGCTTTTGTGTGGCTTTGGGAAGTGGGAGTTAGGGCCTTGACAGGGTTCTTGGAGTCCAGAGCTATGCTCTGAGAACAACTCCTTCTTTCCCTTCACTTGGGAACTCAGGTTGGTTGTTGATTCCCAGAATAATTAGAAGCAGCTTTCTTCTTCCTTCAGTGTCTGAGGACTGGTGTGGAAGCCCACTGCTTATGCTTGTGTGTGTGTGTTGCTGGGTAGTGAACATACCCTTTCACATGTTAAAAGCGTCTGCCGCTGAGCTGTATCTCTAGATTTTGTGTGTGTGTATGACAGGGTCTTTCTAAGCTGCCTTGCTGGTTCTGAACTCAGTTAGTCACCCAGGCAGGTCTTGAACTTTGAATCTACATGCCTCTGCCTTCAGGATGGCCCAGTTTTGGGGATCTGATTTTTTTGTTGAAGATGACAAGGCAGATGGGTGAGAATGAGTCAGGGAGGATCCTGAAGCCTCCTAGCTTGCTTTCCCTTCTCTTCAGACCTGCTGTAGTGTCTCTCTGGGGTCTGAGCTTTCTTGGGAAGCTTGACAGAGGGGAGTCCTCCAGTCCGTCTCTGCACCTCTTGTTGTGTTGGGAGTAGATGGATGCAAGTCAGGAGTCTAACTCTGATCTCTTGTGAGATGCTCAGTCCTCACTGAGAACTCTTCACTGCTGTCTCCATGTTCCCAGCCTGGCAACTTTCTCTACCATTTGACCTTCTCACCTCAACTCAGGCGGTTTCAATGTAGCCTGTGATAGGAAAGCAGAAGCAGTGGGGGTGGAAGTGGGTCTGTGAGCAAGGCCTTTCCTTGTGGAGTTCAGGGTAGAATGAGCTCATACAAGGTGGTAGAAAGTCAGCCCTTGATGTGCTATGTTGATGGCTGCTTCCCTGCTGGCCCTGGCCTGTGAGGGCTGTGGTGGTTGGGAGCCAGGGCCTCAGGTGCTCCTCCTCTGCTCATGGTTCCTTGCTACCATTGTTTTTGACAACATCCACAGAGTTGAACTTGGGCCTGAGCCAGGGCCAGGTTCCAGCTCTCGTCTCTGACCTCTCCTCACTGTTTTCCTGGCATCCTTTCCCTGCCTGGACCTGTCCCCACTCTGCTCCCAGCTCCTCCCAGGCATCTTTTCTAATTGAGGTGGAATCCTGTAGACATTATAAATAGACTTCCTTCCTTCCCTTCCCTCAGCGTCCTCAATCCACTTGTGTAGGATTTTTTTCCCCTTAAGCATAGCTGCAGAGTTTGGCTGTCTTCAAACCCTCACCTCAGCTTGAGACGGCCGGTGGGTAGGTCCACTGCACCATGAGTACAGGCTCATCTTCAGTGCACTTGGACAGCTCTTTGTTTGTTTCTGGGCAGTATCATACTTTAGTCAGTCTGCCCTGGAATTCATTATTTAGCCCAGGCTGGCCTTGAACTTGTGGCAGTTCTACTTCAGCCTCCTGAGTACTGAGATTACAAATGTGAGCTACCATGCTTGGTTAGGCAAGTGTTAGTCTCTTTCTCTCTCCAGTTCTCGAGTGTATCTTCATTCATTTATTACATTTATTTCATTAGTTGTGTGTGTGTGTGTGCGTGTGTGTGTGTGTGTGTGCGTGTGTGCGCGCACGCACACACACGTGCACGTGGAAGTCAGAGGACAGATGTGGGAGCTGGTTCTTTCTCTCTATCAGTATGGATTCCAGGGATGGAATTTTGGTAGTCAGGCTTGGCAGCAAGTGTTTTTACCCACAGAGCCACCTCTGCAGCCTGAGGAATGAATGTGGTGCTCCGTTGGTCAGCGCTGGGCAGTGCTCTTTGTTTTGGTTTTGGTTTTTTGAGACAGGGTTTCTCTGTGTAGCCCTGGCTGTCCTGGAACTCACTCTGTGGACATCTGCCTGTTTCTGTCTCCTGAGCACTGGGATTAAAGGCGCACATCCACCCACCCATAGCCTGGCCACTGCTTTTTTACTCCTTTCTTGTTTTCTTCTTTTTTTTTTTCTGGAGGCAGTGTCTCCTGTAACTCAGGCTAGCCTTGACCTAATCCACCTGCCTCTGCCTCCTGACTGCTGGGACTGTGACCACATCTGCTTTGTATAATCGCCGGGGATCAAACCCAGGGCTTCCCGAATGCTAGGCAGATACTGCCAAACTAAGTCACAGTGCCTGCCTGCCTCGTGCCTGCCTGCTCACCTGCCTGCTCACCTGCCTGCTCACCTGCCTGCTCACCTGCCTGCTCACCTGCCTGCTCACCTGCCTGCTCACCTGCCTGCTCACCTGCCTGCTCACCTGCCTGCTCACCTGCCTGCCTTCCTTCCTTGGTGTTTTGCCTGTGTATGTATTTGTACCCTGTGTGTGCCTGCTGTCCTTACAGGTCAGAAGAAGGCAATGAATCCTCTGGAGCTGGAGTTACAGCTGGTTGTGAACCAACATGTGGGTGCTGGGAACTGAACCTGTGTTGTTTGGAAGAGCAGCAAGTGCTTTTAATTGCTGTGCCATCTCTCTAGCCCAGATGTAGCTCTTTTTGAGTAAATTCTTCCCTTACCTTCTGTGACCTCAGTTTGCCCTCCTTTTAAAGAAGCCCCAGGTTCCCTTGCCCCAGAGGATTGTGGGTGGTGAAGAATTGCTGTTGACCCCAGAGCCTACAAAGTGAGATCATGTGTGCAGAGGGTTGTGGGTCTGTCTGTACATTTGGGTTAGACTAATCTTGTCTTTGTTCACTGTTCGTGGCTTTTGACACTTCTTACAGTGGCAGCTTTGGTACACAAAAAGAGGGGATCCTCCATAGACAACTCAAGAGGAGACTGTTGGGGCCTGAGCTGGGAGCTTGTACTTGATTCCTGTTCAGCTACTTCTGGGCCTTCTGGGCTTGCTCCTTTTGAAAAGAATTAGGGTCTCTTCTGGCCAGTGGTAGGAGAGTGGGAATCAGCAAGGCAGAAGAGTGCAGGAGGGCATGGAGTACAAACTAAATTCTGATCTGCAGCTTCAGTGAAGTACTAGTGGTCAGCAGTAACAACAGTGATGCTGCTGCTGCTGCTACTGCTGCTGCTGCTGGTGGTGGTGGTGGTGCTGGTGGTGGTGGTGGTGGTTGTATACTGGAGGATCTCTTGTCCTCAGCTAGGATGCACAGGAGAGAGGGATCATTGGGGCTGCAGCTAGTTCAGTGGTAGAATATTGAACCCTTGTGCACAGAGTCCTGGGTTTAATAACTTAGCACTATAAATATCCATCCTGGTTGGCTTAAGGGTTGTCCTAGTGGGAGGTACAAGCTGAAAGGTCATGTCCATTGTGGTTGGTAGTTGCAATAGAACTGATCCCCATTTCCTGACAGAATGTATGTTCTCATCAACTGGGTGTCAGGCTCTGTCGACACCCTGATCACTCACTCACTTCGTTTTATCTTTCTACTTAATTTTGATAACCCTATTTCACTGAAGAAGCAATTAAGGCTTACAGAGGTGAACATACGATGTTCAAGCTTAGTGCAACTAAGCAATATTAGTTAGGGTTTGAACTGGGTCTTTCAGACTAAGAGGCAACCAACCGAGGCTTAGACTGAAGGACCAAGCCTGCAGGTCCTTCTAGAAGCCAGACCTGCAGGTTCTCAAGTGTGGTGCCCAGAAAGGATCTGCCAGGGAGTGACTCCCTGCCCCGGCCTCTGCTGAAGGCTCAGGAGGATTTGCTGAGAACAGGAGAGCAGCCTATGGTTTGGGGTGGCTGCCCTGGGTTGGGATGGTTCCAGTTCTGAAGAGGGCCGGGTGCTCAGGGCCAGGGTGTCAGCACAGGGCCTCCATGCTCATCAGGAGCTGTTGGGCGTGGGTTGAAGTTCCATGTCAGGGCAGGTCATCCTCATGGCCTCCTGCCCTTAGGAAGTATCCCCACCCTGTCAGAACCGCAGATGCCTTCTGTGGGCTGAGGCTGAAGGAACGCTGGGGCGGGTTTTTCCCAAGATTGAGGATCTGGATGGGCTGTCTTTTGGCCATGGAACTAGAGAACTCCCTGTCTCCCACATAGAGAGGCCAGTTGGATAGACTGTGTCAAGTGCAGCTGTGGGTTCCTCATCCAGCTCTGCAGTATAGGGGAGAGTGGCCCGAGGCTGCGAGGTGCACCAGGGCACTTCTCCTGGCGATGGAGGCCCAGGAACGCCCTAAACGCTACAGACAGAGTACAGGGGTGGGTCTGGCTTTCCCCATCTGCCCTCCCTTGCCTGTAGAATATGGGAGGGTAAACTTGGGGGTTCTGGAGCTGAGCAGAACAAGATCTTCTCTTCCACTCTCAAGGGAGATGAGTAGGGTTGGCTTCTGCAGGAGATGCCCCAGGCCCTCATACTGGTGCAGGCCGGTTGAGGCAGGAATGTCAGTGGGGTGAGGCCACCTTCTTAAGGCTTGCTAGGGATTAGTAGAGAAGGCCCAGCAAGGGTGCTTTTTGTAGGGCCGTGGGGCTGGGAGGGTGAAGTTGAGGGCAGTTGGGTTAATTAAAAGGAATTAAGGAATCCTAGGTGATGGTAGGTGGGTGAGAGACCAGCTAGACGGAGTCACAGCCCCACTGTTACCATGGCACCCCATAGGTAAGACATGGATTGAAGTTTGCTACCTTGCTGTGTGCAGGCAAGACTTTGTGGGACCAAAAGAGCCCAGCCTGTCACCCCATGCCAGCCTGAGTGAGGGTTGGGAACAGAGGGCCTGCCATCTGTCTCTACTTTGACCTTTGCCCATGTGAAATGAAAGGTAGAGTTGCTATCTCTGGGTTCTTGGCTCCCTGGAGCAATGAATGACCCAGCAATGAATAGCTCTGTTCAGAGCCAAGTAGAACAGATCTTGAGAAACTATGTCAGTCCCATCTGTGCAGAATTAGCTTCTGAGCCTGTTCCCTCCCCTCAGATATCTGGGGTTGGCTCCTGAGTTCCACACATCTCTGTTCTCAGTAGGCATCCTGAAAAGGCTGCTGGATTCCAGAAGGGAAGACTGGCTTGGGAGTTGTTTAAGGAATGGATGTTCCAGCCTAGAGACCCCCCCCCACCGCCCGTGAGCTTCCTGGCAGTGCACCTCTAGATCCTCATGGGATTCTCCAGTGTCCCCCAACAGTAGCTCTGTAGGAAGGCAGAAGCATCTCACACCAACCGCCTTGTTTGTGCCATGCTTGTCCTCTGCCTGCCTAGAACTTGGAGTCCACTTTGCCTTTAGAGTCCTTTCCCTTTTATCCAGGGGATATTGTCAGACCCAGAACACTGGACCCAGTGTCCAGGGCAGTGTCACCTGACGCCTGGCTCTTGCCCCACAGCTGCTGGAGTATTTGGGGAAGGGCAAGAGCATCGTGGACGTGGGCCTGGCTCAGGCTCGGCACCCGCTCAGCACCCGTAGCCATTACTTTGAGGTGGAGATTGTGGACCCTGGAGAGAAGTGCTATATCGCCTTGGGGCTGGCCCGGAAGGTGGGTAGGCATGCTGTGTTTCTCCCTGTGAAATTGCTCAGTGTGGGGCTACTGGGAAAACCTGCTCAAGGAGCCTACAGAGGAAAGGTCTGAGCTGAGGCAGAGCACAGTTCCAAGTATCTGTTCAGTGGACAGACTTTGTAGCAATGTCCTGAGTGTCACCCAGCCCGGTCCTGTCCTCCTTGCTCCTGTAGTTCCCCACCCCCACCCCCCACCCCCAGTTCCTGGCTGTGGGCTGCCAGCTCTCTGAGTTGTCAGTTCCTGCTGACGTCTGTCCTCTCTCCTGTGTGATGTCACACATTCCCTTTATCTTCCTGCTGCAGGATTATCCCAAGAACAGACACCCTGGCTGGAGCAGAGGGTCTGTAGCCTACCATGCAGGTGAGTAGAAGCTGCTGGGGTGGACTGGGGGGACAGGGATGCAGAACTGCCATGCTGCTCACACACAGGGCCACAGGGACGCCCATGCTGCTCACACACAGGGACGCAGGGACTCCCGTGTGCTCACACACAGGGATTCAGGGACGCCTGTGTGCTCACACACAGGGATGCAGGGACTCTCATGTGCTCACACACAGGGACTCAGGGACACCCGTGCTGCTCACACACAGGGTCACAGGGATGCCCATGTGCTCACACGTGGCCTCTTTCCTTTTTTCAGACTGCTCAGGTTTTTCCTTCATCTTATTTTTTTCTCTTAGCCCTGAAAGTCAGAGGCACAGGACTGGGGCAGGAGACTGTGCCTCTGAGGAGAATGTGCCCAGAATGGACATTCCAGGCCTCTGACCTGGCTCCCTGTGCCATTCCTGAAGATCTATAGATTCCTTGGTTTCTTTTTTCTTTTGGTCTGATTTCCCATAGAGCTTTCTTGAATACTGAGCCTTGGTGCCTGGGCCCTCCCCTCAGCCCCCTTCTCTGCCTGATCATCCATCCTAGGGACCCTGTCCTTTCTTCTGACCAGTTATTCAATCAAATGGACATTGTATTCTTTTTAAAAGCCTAATGTCCTTTCCTGTATCTCCCTGTCACCTTTGTCTTGTTCTGAGGATGTAGAGTTAACCTTTCAACTGTGTCCTTTCCCCTCCCTTCAACAGATGACGGGAAGATCTTCCATGGCAGTGGTGTGGGGGACCCCTTTGGGCCACGCTGTTACAAAGGGGACATTATGGGCTGTGGAATCATGTTCCCCCGGGACTACATTCTGGACAGTGAGGGTGAGTGAGGTTGGGCAGCAGCCAGACTGCTCAGGGCAGTAGCCAGTTCCACAGGAGCTCACGTTTCCTGTCTCCTAGGGGACAGTGATGACAGTTGTGACACAGTGATCTTGTCCCCGACTGCCCGGGCTGTTCGGAATGTCCGAAATGTCATGTACCTGCACCAGGAAGGGGAAGAGGAAGAGGAGGAAGAAGAGGAGGAGGAAGATGGCGAAGAGATAGAACAGGAGCATGAAGGCAAGAAGGTGGTGGTAAGTAGGGAAGTGTGGGCTCCTCCTGGGGTCCTGGGGCAGACTGCCATTGGGTTGGGACCAGCAGTGGGGGTGGGGTGGGAAGGCAGGGTCTGGAGCTCATGGGAGCCCACTGTACTTGTGGAACTTCAGAGCCCAAGCTATAGTTGTGGCCTATTCTCCAGCCTCAGCACACCCTCTTGTGGTTGCTTCCCATATATCACTGCAAGTGACTCCTAAAGCCCATGCTGGAAGTTGTGGGTATTGGGTTTCATGCCTGAGTCACTCAGTATCCCCAAAGAGGCCAGAGCTCACCCTCTCCTCCCCACCCCAGGGCAGGAGCCAGGCCCGCTCTCACCCTGCTCTCCCTATCCCCACTCCCAGGTCTTCTTCACCCGGAACGGCAAGATCATAGGGAAGAAGGATGCTGTCGTGCCGCCCGGAGGCTTCTTCCCCACTGTTGGCATGCTCAGCTGTGGGGAGAAAGTGAAAGTCGACCTGCACCCCTTGAGTGGCTAGTGGGGTCGCCTATCCATCTGCCCTCCAGGCCTCCCCGGGGTGCGCTCACAGTAGGCCCTGTCTGTCAGCTCAGGCTGCACCTCTCTGTCCCTGGCCTGAGAGCAGTGGTAGCAGTGGGCCCAGAGGGCAGTGTTGACATATGTGGGAGGCTCCCCTTGATGGGGTTAGTGGCACCTGCGATGGGGTTAGTGGCACCTGCGTCTCCGTTACTTACTGGCCCTGAGTGAGTTGGAGGTATAAGCCCACTTGCTGTCATATGGGCATGGTGCTCGTCCGAGGGTAGAGTAGAGGCAGCCTGTCCCTGCCTCCCACAGCTTCCCTGAATTCTCTTCATTCCCTCTCCTCATGTGAGCCAGTTGCTGCTGTCTCCCCCTGGCTGGGCTAGGGGGCCTGTCTTGGCCATCTCTCCTTTCACTGGCTGCTGTCCTAAAACACCCAGGGTCTCCACTGCTTCCTGAGAGACGGTCCCACATGCAACCCACCACAGAAAGCCTGAGCCTGGCTGTCTGCCCGCTCATGAACAACTGTGTGTGTGTGTGAGAGAGGGGCTTTGTGGTGGTGTGGGACTGCAGCTTCTGCTGCCATCTCCTGTCTGCACTCTTCAAGGCACCTCTAGCCCTGGCTCCCCAAAATGGAGCCAAGGCACTAGGGCATGTGTTGTATTGTGGCTTTTTGCCCAGAGCAGCAGCTTGTCCCCGTGTTTCTCTTCACCTGCCCACCCCCACCCTGTGCCCCAGCTTGCTGCTTGTGCCAGTTGACTGTTTCTGCTCCAGTGTTTGATTCTAGTGTCCACATAGACCCCCAGCCAGCCCCCCTCTTCCCGTTTCCTGAGCTCCTCCACCCCATGAGCGGGGAAGAAGAAAAAGCCGGAGCTCTTGGTCTCAGTTTGCACAGTGGGGAGGGCTGGGGAGGGGACTCATTGCCGTGCTGCTGGGGCTCCCCTGCCCCTCCTTTTGGGCCCTGCACTATGATATATGAAATGTATGTACAGATCAGAGATGTTTATACAGCCAATAAAGACGGAGTTTCCGTATTTATCAGGACAGACAGGCGGGGAATCCTTCCTAGTGCAGAGGGCCAGGGTGAGCAGGTGCGGGCAGCTGTGGGCCAGTCAGGCCAGCAAGGGGATGTCTCTGAGAGACTTTTTTTTTCTTCCTGTGAAGGTATCAACTCCTCAAAAGTTTATAGAAATTCTTTATTATTACACAAAAATAGACTCTCTTTTTCCCTCTGTTTATGTGACCCCACTCTGGTCTCTGTTTAGGGGGGAGGCAGGAGCTCCCAAGCCTGTCCCCTCTCCCTCCATGATGGGCCCTGTAGCTGGGTGGAGCTGGCAGGGTCATTCCCCTCCAGGGCTCCACTACTGATGCCCCCCTCACACCTGTCTCTGCCGTCTGCTCACGTGCCAGGTCATCCCAAGGGCCCACTCACTTAGCTCAACAGGCAAGGGCAGGGAAGAGCAGTGGCCCAGACTGCTGCTGCCACGCCCTCTTTCATAGGGGCCAGGCCAGGGTAGCGAGGCTGTGGATGCTGGGAGGGGCAGTCCAGGGTAGCAAGGCTGTGGATGCTGGGAGGGGCAGCGACGATGTCAATGTGGACTCGGAGCTTGTGGCTTCACTTCATTTTCTGTGGCCCAGCAGAACTTTGGTGATGAAGGTGACGATGGCACTTGCCGGTTGGTCCGGGTCAAGTTCCGCAAAGAGGTGACACACATTTTCCCAGGGACTTCCTGGCTTCTTGGCCACAAAACCAAAGATCCTGCAGGGACAAAGGGATAGGAGGACCTTGTAAGCCACGTGGGGTGGCTTGTGCCAGGCCAGGGCTGGGCTCAGCATCGAGACTTACTTGGAGGTGGTTCCATCTGAGTTGGTCCATCTGTGGAGAGAGAACAGGAAAGAGTGCAGCCCAGGGTACAGCTCCTGAACGGGCAGCTGAGGCTGGCAGGACCAGGGAAAGGGCTCTGAGGAAGGCTCACCTGCGGTCCTGGGGGTCAGTGCTAGAGAAGGTGATGCTGTTCACTGGGTAATGGCGGCGAAAGAAGAGCCTGTGAGGGGAGGGTGGGTAAAGAAAGTCACACTCAGAAATCCAAGTTTCTGGGCTGGGGAGGTAGCTCAGAGCTTAAAGTGCTAACCATCCACACAAGCAAGAAAACAAGCTTGAATCCCAGAACCCATGTAAATCTTTGGTACGAGTGGCAGCCCACCTAGAATTCCAGTCTCAGAAAGCAGAGACAATCCCAGGAGCAAGCTGGCTAGCAAGACTAGCTGTATCTATGAGTTCTGGGTTTGATTGAGAATCCCTGCCTCAATAAGGTGAACAAGAGACCCAGAAGATTGTTAATTATTATCAAACTGGAGCCTACACACATAAATGCAAACATACATGTACACATACCATACATATACACATGAAAAGAAAAAGCCCAAGAGGCCCCCATGGTCTTTCCTTGAGACTCTAAAGAGATGGGGCCTGAGCCAGGCTTACTTCCTCTGGTTGTCTGTCAGTGTGATGCCTTGAGCTGAGACCTTGAAATGGACAATGGCTGGCACTGGGACGGGGCTGCAGCTCAGAGCTGCAGAGCTGGCCTTGGCCACAGCTTGAGGGCCAGTCAGTGACTCTGTCTCCACCGAGGTCAGGTAGAGCACACTGCAGGCTAAAGAGATGGGAGATAGGTTGATGAGCCCCATGGCTTTGCCAGGACCCGGATCTGTCACCCATTAGTTTCTTATCCCACCATCTTGTGCACTTCCCTGACCAGTGCTGCCAGAATGCACTGGAATCACACACTGACAAATTAGAAAGGCAACTCCCAGACTCCAAGGAAGCCACAGCCAGCAACAGTGGGGGGAAGAACTAGGGAGACATGTTTTTTAAGTTCTTGCCTCTGCTGTGGCTGTGATTCCTGTATTGCAAACCCTAAGAACTTGACCTGTGACCCCTTCCTCACCTACTGAAAATACAGGGCTTCTCTGCCTTTGCAGGTTAAATGTACCTGCTGGGTCTGCCACCCACAGCCCTTTCGAGCCCCCTCCCTGTATCTGGAGTCTACAGTATCCTCCTAATTACCAGGGAGAGGAAGGGGGAAGCAAGGCTTTACCTGCTCCCTGACGAAGGAGGTCTGCTGCCGTGCTCATGTTGGTGGGCACTGGGGCCTCTGGGGTTTCTTCCAGAGGATCTGAGGAAATGAAGGCCACCAAGGAACGTCAAGAGGCAGAGGTTTTCCTAGCTGCCCTGAGGTAAGGTGGAGGGTGTAGGGGTGGAGAGCTAGGAGACAGATCACTCACCTTTACTAGGAATTCGCAGACAGCAGGGCAGGGAGATGGGAGAGATGGAATGCTGGGAGACCAGGGCAGACAGGCTTCCTATGAGGGGTTGGGGGTGGGGACATCTTAGGGGTCATAGTCAAGGCTTTTTCTTCCACTATCTCAAGGGCTCTCCTTTACCCCACCTCCCCCCAATCCTCTCAGAATCTTGCTTCTTACCAAAATAGGGCTCAGTGGGACAACCCTTGATCTTCACGCCTTTGGGCCCAGTCTCAATGAGGAAATGGCGGACCAGCTGTTCTGAGGGGTCCCCTGAGAGGAGGGAGGGGTGAAAGTAAAGCTTTATGGGATTCCAGGATCTCAGTTTCTCCCCCACAGGACTCTTTCCCAAGCAGCAGGCTTGCCTCAACCCTTCACTACATGGAGATGTCCTGTGCACCTCCTGGGTCCCACTATCCTGGTCCTGCAAATTCTCCCCTCTCCATATCTGCACCTTCCGCTTGAGGGTTCTGTACCTTTCCAGGGCTGTGCACTGGGTGGAGGTGTAGCCACCTTGAGGGCTAGCCCATAGGCTCCTTGGAATGAATGGCTGTCTCTGATCAGGAAGGCCCCAGGATCCTTGTCTTTCAGCAGGACAATGGCTGCAGGGCAGAAGTTTAGAGATGGCTGTCAGCTCCACACAGTCCCACTAGCAGGTTCCCAAGTCTCTCACTCTGACAGCTGTGGGGGTGGCAGGAGTCTGGGGCCTTGGGTCATAGGAACGATATTTAGTCTGAGGCCAAAACTTAGAATCTCGGTTGGTGAATAACCCAGCCAAGAGCAGAGACAGAGGAACCAGAGGCCCTACCAGGATGACGGGCTTACAGCCAAGACAGGCCTGGGATGAACACATGCACACTTTCTGGCTTCTTACCTTGGTCCCGGGAAAGGTGTGGCTTGTACCAGAACTTTGATGTATCCTGGACAAACTTGACATTGCTTTGGTTTTCTTGTAAAGGGTGCTCTAGAAGAGGGAGGGACTGATTCAGCCTCCAGGGCTGCCTGTGCTCTCTCTCTGGAAGGTAAGTTTCTTTAAAGGACACCCGATCCTCCTAGACCCTTATACCTGGGGGTTGGGTGACATCTGGGAGAGGAGATGCAAAGGTGACATGCTGACTGGTGCCTCTGGCTGGGGGTGAGGGCTGTTGCCCAGACCCGGGCAGGTGTCGTTTTTCAGGAAGTGGAGGCTGGGTAGGACCATTGGCATCATAGGAGGTGGCCAGGGGAAAGGCAGGGGTGGGTGAGCTCTGGGGTGGTTCTGGGCTTCCCACAAGCCAGGGCATCTGGGTAGGCACAGGAGTAAGAGGGGAGCCATCTGGGCTATCCGAGGGGCCCCGAGGGCCTTGCCACGGGGCATGGCGGAGTCCGGGCAGGGTGGTTGGCACGGGGCTCCGAGGACTGGCACTGTTGGTGTGGCCCCCTGGGCTCCTTTCCTGAGGCCAGCCATTGGGTGAGCTGGGTGCAGAGGTCTGGGAGAAGGGGCTAGGGCCCAGTGGCTCAGGCCTGTTTGTCAACAGCTCAGGAGTCTTCTCAGTGACCCCTTGTACAACAGAGGGCCCTTGTACAACAGAGGGCAAGGCCTCGCCAGGACTTAGTCTCTGAGTGGGTGCCAAGCAGGGAGACCTGGTGGTGTCTTGCCGTCGGGTGCTGCAGAGAAAGGTAGGTGATCAGGACGGCCCCTGCTTTAGGCTGCTGATATCCATACAACATGCCCAAGTAGTCCCAGCCCTTTCTGTACCTTTCCTTGCCCTGAACTGGGCTGCTGGTGTGCAAGGGCGTGGAGGGACCAGACAGCTCTGAAGAGGCACTGCACTGGGCATCTCGGGGGGACCGAGGCAGTGTGCTGTGTCCACTGGAGCCATCCCTCCAGGATGGTTCAGGTGACTCTGAGACAGGAGGGAAGAGCTCTGTGAACAAGAGCCTGCTTTTCTGTCTGGCTCAGCTCCTTCGCACCCACGGCCTCCCCAGTAGTATTCAGAATCCTCCTCTACCCTGGACATTCCCGCTCGAGGGTCCTCACCTGTAGAAGCCAAGGGTCCTGTTGAGGCCAGGTGCTCGGGAAGTGGGTACTTGTCTCTCCCATCCTCTGCAGGAATCTCATGACCCAGCTTCCTGGACTGCAGGTAGGGTGGACTTCCCGGGGACACAGAACCAGCCCGTGGTGAGTGGGCACCAGGGCTGGGGTACCCTCTGCCTTCACTTGGGGATCCACAACTGTGAGGTGCCCGGCCATATGCTGGGCAGTAGCTGGGAACTGCTCCTCCATAGCCATAGGTTACCAGGGCAGGGTACCCTGGGTGTCCATACCTGCCGTCAGGGCACAGGGCATAGGAGCATCCCTCATGCCCTTCCTCACCCACCTTGGGTGGCTTCAGGCAGCCGTAGTCTGGCATTGGGGCATGATGATGCCCACAGGCAGGCACCAGCAGAGGCAATGGGTGTCCAGGCCTCACTGGGTGCAGGAGAGGCTTGCCTACCTCGCTGGACCACCCCTCTCCAGCCTCCCTCTCTAGTCGCAGTCCATACAGGGCTGCGGTGGGCAGTGCCAGCTTCTCTTCACAGGCAGGGCATGAGCATAAAGCAGGCACCCCAGGGTCCTCCAGGATCACCACCTCCCGGTAGCCTGCTGGGCGGTAGCCAAAGTCCCCATTGGCTGGCTTCCCCAGCTCAGGTGCATAAGGATACGGCCCTTCTGATAGTGACCTGCAGAGGCGCCTCTTCTCCACAGAGGCTTCTGTGTAGCCCTGGGGGTGTCCCTCATAGCCCCCGTAGGGTGGCCGTCGTCTCTCTAGGGTTCCCTCAGGACGGTAGTAGCCCCCATTGGGGACCCCACAAGGCTCCCGGAAGCCCTGACGGCAGGAGCAGCGGCGACTGAGGCCAGGCCTGTGGCCCGAATACATCCCAAGGTGCAGGCCTCCACCCACAGAAGGCTGCTCTTCATCGTCTAGGATGGCGGTCTCTCGCCCAGCACCCCGGCCCGCACTGGCCACTCCACAGCCTCCCAGCAGACGATCCAGCTCCTGTCTTTCAGCAGCAGTTGGGGGCGGCCGGCCAGGGGATTCTGCTGTGTGCTCTGTGGTGAGCGTGGATGAGTGCCCGGAGTCGCTGCTGACAGAGAGCATTGGGGGTGCGGGGAGCTCTGGAGAAGGTGCCGGTGGCGTCTGGCGGGGGACCCGCTGCACCTGGGCATAAGGACTGCCATCCAGGGGGCCCCTTGTGTGGGCCAAGGCGCCTGAGCAGAGAAGAATTTGTGAGTAGGGACAGTGCTGACACTCAGCGTGCCTCTCCCCACAAGCCACACAGCTCCCTGCCTGCCCCTCCACCGCACACACCATCCACGCTGTCCTCATGGTGCTGGTTGAAGTTTTCGTAGGAGTCCCAGCGCACAGCGGGCTCTGTCGTGTTGTAATCCACTGAGACAGAGGGATCGTTCCGTGGGGTGTTGCCTGTGGAAGGCCACCGAGGCACTGAGGAGTAGGGACACCCCTTCCCCAACACCTTCAACACCCCGCCCCTCCAGCTCCCACTTTTACCTTTGACCTTCTCAGGGCTGGAGGAGAAGACAAACTCCACTGAGGCTTGGAAAGGGAACCGCTCATCTGTGGAGGTGGTGGAGGTGATGAGCCATGTCCCCCCTGGTTTTCCCTTCCCTACCCACCTGCCTCTGACTCACCAGCCCAGGCCTCATCTAGCTGGTCCTTGGGGAAGGTGAGTCGTGGCCCATGGATAGTGCACGTGTGGAACTGAACTCGGAACACGAGGGTCCGGTCTGTCCCCTGGCCACCCTTGTGGTAGCAGGTTACCTGAAGGAGGGCAGGCGGCTGGGGTCAGGCCGGCACAGCCGCTTTACCTTACCTACACCTTTGTCCCAAGGGCCACCTGGTCACTGGACACTGCTTCTGTTGTGCCCTGACCTCAACATGAACTCTCCTGGGATAGCAGGGGTGGGGTTCCCTTTTGGCCTTCCAATATGGTTTACATGCTGTGATAGTTTGTATATGCTTGGCCCAAGGAGTGGTACTATTTGGAGGTGTGGCCTTGCTGGAGTGGGTGTGGCCTTGCTGGAGTGGGTGTGGCCTTGCTGGAGTGGGTGTGTCACTGTGGGGTGGGCTTTAAGACCCTATTCCTAGCTGCCTGGAAGGGAGTCTTCCACTAGCAGCCTTCAGATGCTCCCACCTCGATGATAATGGACTGAACCTCTGAACCTGTAAGCCAGCCCCAATTAAATGTTGTTCTTATAAGAGTTGCCTTGGCCATGATGTCTGTTCCCAGCAGTAAAACCCTACCTAAGACACACGCCTTGTCAGTTGACTATATGGCTAGAAGCCTCCCACCCCACTGTGATCCCCAACCTCAGGATTCCCCTCGGTGTTACAACCCCTCTCACCATGACATCGCCTTTGAGGAGAAGGGCTGGCTCCAGGCTGATACAAAGCTGCTGCGGCCCTGGACCTGTGATGCGACTTGGGGTAGAAAGAAATCAGAATAGTCAGAGGCATCCAGGGAGGGCACAGAGGCAGCTAGAAATAGTCAGCCTCTCAGAAGGCTGGGCCTGAGGAGGCTGGGCAAGCAGGCAGATGTCAGGGCCTGGGAGCAGGGCACTCACTAGACTCCAGACGTGTAGACCAGCTGCATAGACTGGTAGATCTTGAGGAAGGGCTGGAAGCCTGCAGGGATGGAAGAGGCCATGAGGGGTGTGGGGTAGGAGGTGGCTATCCCCACGGAATACATCCCGGGGGACTCACCTGTGTTGGGCTCAAAGGCTGGCAGCACGGGAACAAACACATAGTGCAGGAATAGAGGGCTGCTGTTCATTCTGATGGAGCCAGACAGCAGCCCGCTGAAATAGCCGACGTAGCTGGCGGGGGAGTGCCAAGAAAACATCAGTCTTCCTCTAGAGGGCGCCTCACACCATCCCAGCAGGATCCTGTGGAGTCTTTCTTACAACCCTCTGCTTTATTCTCTTCGCAGACCTTATCGTCAGCCAGAATGATCTAGTCTGTTTTCACATTGGCTTCTTGCCTTCTACTCTAATAGCATGTAAATGCCAGGAGAGCCTGACCTTGTTTGTTCTGACTTCCCAGAACTTGGCACAGGGCCAGGCTCTGCTCCTATGCATTGTGGGATACAGGTATACTGCCTGAGCGGGAGAGTCGGCCCTTCCCAACCAGGGTGCTCACCGGCGCTGGGAAGGCTGCAGTTCCGTGGCCACCTTGTCCTCACAGAATTTCCTCATGGTGAGAGTTGCCAGCACCTGGTCTGCCCTGGGGAGAGCAGGGCAGGTCAGGGGGTTAGGGATCAGTCCCATTCTGGCCTTCCATGCCTAAACCCCAGGGAAGGAGGAAGGATGAGATCCTCTCTGTACAGAGGAACTCCCAGAGGTGGTGAGGAGGGCTAGAGACACTATGGCATAGTTTCCCAGTTGTTGGGCCTCGGGCAACTGTCCCCTGAACCTGGATTTCCTCACCTGTAAAAGGGGGCAGTTAGGCAACCTGATGGGTTGAACTGTGTCCCTCCCCCAGAGAAATGTACCTCAAATGTGACCTTATTTAGAAATAGGGTCTTTGCAGATGTGGTTAGAGAGGTTAAGATCATACAGGAGCAAGGTGGGTCCTTAGTTAGGGTGATTGGTCCTTAGAAGAGGAGAGACAGAAACAGACGCACAAAGAGAACACCATGTGATGACGGAGGCAGAGGTGGGAGGGATGCCGCTGCCAGCCAAGAACTGCCAAGAACTGTCAGGCACCACCAGAAGCTGGAAAGAGGCAAGGAAGGAGTCTGCCTAGAGTCCCAGCGACAGCGTGGCCCCACTGACACTTAAATTTGGACTTCTAACATCTTAGAACTGTAAGACAACTGAGTTATATCATTTTAAACCAGTCTAAGGCACTTTGCTGACGGCCCTAAGAAACGAGCCCAGGCCGGGCGGTGGTGGCGCACGCCTTTAATCCCAGCACTTGGGAGGCAGAAGCAGGCGGATTTCTGAGTTCGAAGCCAGCCTGGTCTACAGAGTGAGCTCCAGGACAGCCAGGGCTACTCAGAGAAACCCTGTCTCGAAAAGAAAGAAAAAAAAAAAAAAAAAAAAGAAACGAGCCCAGCTCCTCTGTTGTGGAGTGCTGGGCCCACTAGTGGAGAGAGGCGGTACTGCATCAAGTTTATAGTCTAACTAAAGAAAGCAAAGCTCAGACAGGGCCAGATGAGGAAGGGCCACTGAGGCGGAGCAACTCACCCTGCAGAGATCTTGCTGTAGTGCATATAGGCAGAGACGATGACCCCAAGCTTGCCTTTGTTTCCCTAAGAGATAAAGAGACAGAGCTGGGGAACCCGCGACTTTAAGGCTGAGGTTGCCCTGGCTCTGGGACCCCGAAGTCTCAGTTCACCTTGCAGTATAACACGACCACGTGCTGAAGGTCAGCACTGAGCCACGTCTCCATGGCTTTGCAGATGGAACACAACTTGTCCAGAGGTGGAGCATGTAGTTCAGGCCAGCCAAAGTCCTGCACCTGGGGAAGTACAAGGGTACAACTCTGTGTGTGTGTGCGTGTGACAGGAACGTAGGAGAGGAAGAATGGATACAATACGGGGACCTGGGGCAAGGTGGGGGTTGCTGGTAATCCACAATAGCTTGGACACTTTTGTCAGCCATACTATAGGCTGATATCCCCCGTATCACGTTTTTTGGTATCTTAAGTGGTTTGAGAAAAGTGGATGTCAATTGCTGCTACTAATACCAAGGAGGCAGGGTCTTCTCACAAGGTTGGCTCAGCTTAAAGAGCAGACAGACCATTTCCTTCCTACCTTGGGGTTCAGGCGGGTCAGGTCATGCCGTTTCTCTGAAAGGTTGAAGAGCTGAAATAAAGAGCATTGTTAGATGAAGAAGACTTCAGACACGAGTGCTGGATCCTCCATGGGCACCTTGCTCTAAAATAGATTGGGAGCCGAGGGCGCTGAATCCTCTGCAAGCTGCGAGCTGGGCTAAGCTTCGGCCCCTCCCCGCCCCGCCCCTGCACGCTAACCCCGCCCCTTGTCAACCCCATCTCAGGTATTGAAGCGGCAACAGTAGCCTCGCCCCGTTTGGATCTCCCAGCCCTCTCATTGGTTGCATCTGGCCCACCCGCTCCTCACCAGGTACTTGTCTCTGTGCTTGGACTGCAGCACATGGGCCAGCTCTCGCAAGTGGCCTCGGTGTCGCTGCTCGTCTGGTTGTGCAGGAAAAGCTGCGGCCAAGATCCGCTCTGTTACATAGGTGAGGTCCAAGTCCCAGCGACGCTCCATGAGCGGATCCAGGCTGAAGCTCCTGGGAGAGGCCACAAAGCTGATTTAAGGAGCAGAGAAACATGACACCCCAAGGGGCTAGTATGGTGATAAGGATCCCGGGCAGCGCTGGGCGACCTATTAGGTCCTTAAGGTGGATGGTCCGGAGGGGGAGCACTGTCTTGGGGTGTTCTATTGGGGGCTACTGCCGTAAGCTGAGTGGGGGTCCAGTGGAAAGTGCCCACGTGGGATCGCCGTGCGTCCTCACCTGGGTAGAGTACTGCGTTGCTTCGAATGGTTCAGAGACTTGGTGGACCCCTGGTGGATGAGAAACTGTATGTCGACATCTCTTTGGATGCATCGCTTCTAGGTTTCCCGGTCAAAAGTTCTACAAACCGTGGTCTTCTGGAAACGTAGGTCCCTACTCCAAGAGCTACCCACAGGCCCCTCCGCTGCCCAGGGTCCTAGCATCCCTTACCAGGTGTTCTATGCGCCGGACTGGGGCTGTGTTTCTCCGCTAGAGGGAGGAGGAAATGGGAGTGGTTAGGGCAGGGGCAAGGACCAGCCTGAACCTGGGGGGCGGGGTGGGAGCACATGTCAGTGTCCACTCCCTGGGGACAGGACTCTAGCTCCCAACAAGCCCTAGAAGACAGTAACCAGGAAGGGCTCCGACAGTCATCTGTTGAGGATAAACTGACCAATAAACCATAGCACTTAGTTCTGCATAACCTCCTGGAAACCCACTCTGAGACCACCAGACCCCGGGATACTAGTCAGGTTCCTTGCCTTCCCTGCCCCATCCTAGAGCACACTCACCAGCTCCGCAGGGGGCAAGGCCTGACAGGATGAAGTCACCTGGAAAGAGGTGGGAGTTAAAGGCTGAGCTGGTGAAATGGGGTGCCCGGCCTCAGCAGGAAGGTGCAGGGGTTGTCACCTGATGAACACAGGCTCTAGCTGAGATTCCTCTATTTAAGGGAGCCTTGCTTCTGCCTCTCGGTCTCCCACCCCTTGGGCCCCCTGCTTGTTGCTCTTGGCTCTCGGCCCCCTGCCCACACAGACCCCCATTCATCCAGCTGCAGGACTAGGGTTATATATAGAGCCAGCCAGCCAGGCAACGGCCAGGGGTGGACACTAGCCTCTTTCACCGTTGAGACCCCACCCATGGGCACATAGTTCCCCCAACCTAGCTAGAGGCCCTGGGACTACCCCCTGCACTGATGGAGGACCAGGATCTTTCCTCAGAGATGGGGACCGCCTCAGATTCTCAGTGGACAGTGGGTACCACCTACAGGGTATACCCGAAAAGTTTCAGCCTTCACCACCCAGGATAAATCCAACTCAGGCATCCTGAGGACCCTTCCTCAGAGGGAAGGCACAGCCCATCCGGGTGCCTGGTCTCTGTAATCCTGCTCTCTCTCTATTCACCCCGCCCTTCCTCCCCCCCCCCCCCCCCATCCTCTCGCCAGCTGCAGCCTGGGCATAGCACCAAGACAAACGCTGTCTCACTGTCCACCCTCCTGGGCCAACCCTACAGGGGTGGAGTAGGCTGGTTCTTAAAGAGCCCAGCACAACACCCTTGCCACCCAGGAAGGGGTCTCCAGGAGTGACAGGGTGGGAGACCCATGCCACTGTGGCTGAAGAAGCTTGTTTGGGCAGTGAAGGACACCATTCCCCCATTAGATAGAACCAGATACCCACCTTTGATTCACATTTTCTGTGTGTGGCCACTTTGCAGACTAGAGAGGGAAAGAGGAGGATAGAGGTTAGCAGAGGCTTATGGGAACAGTTAAAGTAGCTGTCCTCTAGCCCCCCAGGTCTTGGGAGCCAACCCTGGGCCCCTGGTACACTAGGTTGCTGGAATTGAAGAATAGAGCAGGTTATCAGCAGGTTCTGCTCTGGAGTCAGGGAAGAGCCAGAGGTTGAGGTCCAGGATGAACAGTGGTGAGGAGGAGAAAGAGGAGCAGGAGGAAGAAGAAGAAGAGAGGATGAGGAGGAAGAAGAAGAGGAAGAAGAGGAGTGGGGGAGGAGAAAAATGAAGGAGGAAGAGGAGGAGGAAGAAGAACAGGAGGAGGAGGAGAAAAGGAAGGGAAGCCCCTAGTCACAGGTAAGGATGGGAGGGTGGTAGAGTCACAAATCTCCTGGGCTGTGGCAAGGTGGGTGTCAAGGGGATTGAGGGCATTTTTTTCTGAATTCTCCTGTCTCTAGACCCTGAGCCACACAGCACAAAAGTGCTGACTGGAGGGTTGACACCTTAAGAACAGCAATAGCACCTCTCACCTCGGCAGGAGACACCGGCCCCATCGATGGTCACCTTACACACTGCACACACCGGAGCTTTCTTCCGGAAAACCTTCTCCCGGAAGCTGTGTGGTTCTGCTTTCCTAGGCTGCAGGTGGGATGACAGACAAATTGGGGTATGAGTTCCTAGTGGGCTCATCTCCAAGGCTGGGCAGGGACCTTTCCTTAGACTGACGCTTCCCTCTCTTCCAGCCAAAAGTCTCTGAACTCTAAGGCACACTTGGCCACAGCTGTTTCAGGGTAGTCATGAGGCCTGTCCTCTACAGGGCTTGGAATGTGACCCCTTGCGTCACCTTGGCTGGGTCAACTCCTCCCTAAGGGTTCACTCAGGCCTCCTCACGTGGTGGAGCTATGTGATGTCCTGTCACCCCCACTTCCAATGAGAGGGCTTTCCGAGAATCTTGGCAGAGTGGGGGGTCTAACTCTCCTCCCATCTTGTCCTCCCCAGATGAAGCTTGTATACTGTGAGCTGACGGCCCAGACACACAAGCACTGTCACATAACACCCAGACTGACTGCAGCCAGTCCTGAGCCCCTGGCTCTCAGTGTCCCCAAGCTCCAGGCAGCTGATATGACCCCCCCTCCCCCATGGTCAGAACAACATGTTTACTCTTTGTGCATTGAGGCGGCAGGCAGCAATTGTCTAAGACGCGGGTGGCAAATCGGAAGGAGGAATGGCAGTGGGGACAGACAGGCAGCTGCCTCGCTGCCTCTGCATGTTAGGGGTAGCCAGGTTCTCTGGATACCCCCTCTCCACCCAGAGGTAGTGAAGTTAGCGGCTGGCTGCACTGCCACCAGTGGTCCAGGTCCCCTTCAGTCCCTACTCACTGAACGTTTTCACTGCTGTTCCGATCCCTCCCACCCCAGCTCATCCCTCCTATTCAGCCTCTGTGGACAAGCTCCTGCACATTCTTCATCTCTGTGTTCAAACTCCTGCTGTTCCCTCCTCTCCCTGGATCTGCCCACCATAGTGTGGTGAGGAAAAGAAGGGGGGGGGTTGTTGGACAACAGCATACGAGCAGCGTTGCATACTGGCAGCGTTGGTCCTTTAGCCCTGGACTGGAGTCCACCTCCTCTGGACTGGAGGTGAGGCCCACCAGGACACTTGGACACACATGTGGATGGCTTCATAAGCAGATTACGTCAGTAGAAGGCAACTTCCCTGCCTTTCATTGCCTTCTTCCCATACTTTATCCCTCAGGCTCCCCCCGGAGGTCGGGGCTAGAGCTCTTAGCTGAGCCCCTCAGGGTCTATTCAGGCTTAAGCCAGGAAACACACAGAGGAGTCAAAACAGAGGGTAGGTACGCACTGCTGCCTACCCTAGACACCTCAGGGGGCCTGAGGATTGGGGGGGGGGGGAATGCTGAGCCAGGGGAAGGAGTAGAAGAGGCTGAAACTAGTAGAGGGTTGAGCCTGAATCCTGGCCCTCCCGTCTTGTCCGCCGCCGCACCTCCGCCCTGCCCCACCTTTGCCCAGCTGGTGGGCACTCCTACCCTGCTGGTGGCCCGGCTGCTGTCCCTCCTCCCCAGGAATCTGAGCAACCTTTCCGCAGGGCCACTGGACTTCATGGTGTCTGGCTGGTTGGGCTCTTGGCTGCGGGGCCTGAACAATGTTGGGGCCTGGCCTGGGGCTTCCTGGAAGCAGCCTGGCCGAGGCAGCCGCTTCCCTTGGGTGGAGGGGAGGCTGTCTGGCTGGTGTGTGGAGAAGCCTGGCCCTGGAAGTGGAGGGAAGTGCAGGCGGGAAGGGGGCAGGTCGCTGCTCCAGGAAGTGGGGTGGGGGAGGATGTGGGGGAGGCCAGGAGATCAGATTCCCAGGATCTACCCTGCTGGGAGTGTCAGCCTAAGATCTTTGGCTCTCAGCATCTCTGGAGCTGCCTCCCACCCAGTGGGCCACCATGTGCAGGGGTCTGTGGTCCTGAGATCCAGACCTGGAATCAGCCAGTGGCCCAGGGTGGGAATTCAGGTCTCAGGGCAGGGCTCAAGGGCCAATGGAGAACACTGTGTCCCCAGCCAGTCTCTTGCCTGAACTCTTATGCTCCCTTGGGACTTCCTGTGGGAAGCCAGTGTTGCTGGGAACCAGTGCCCCTGACAGTGCAGCAGTCCACATCCTCAGAGTGAAAGAAGGTTAGGGATGAGGGCTAACTTCCCTGTCAGATGGGAAAAGGATCTTGTAGTTCCTCCTCAACTCCAGGTTCCAGCCAGAAGGGCTAACTGCTTACAGGAATGGTCCATCTTGCTGTAACCCAAAGCACTGGAGGTTCCTCGTGAAGACCCCAGCTACTCCCCTCCAGATACAACCCACAGTTCCTGGCTTAGTTCCCAGAGCCTGCACCTATGGGGGACCCCACCCCCCACCCACCCACCAAAACCTGAGTACTACCTTCATGGCTCTTCTGGCCTGTCTCTCCTTCCTCTGTGGCTGTCACTGGACCTGACGACTGGACAGGAGGCCCCCTCCCAACACATACTCCACCCCCTCTAGGGCCTCCTGCTTCCCTCCTGGGAATAGGGCCAACTTCCTGTCCCAGGAGTCAAGGGAAGGAGGTGGTGGGGCCTTGGAAAGGATGGAACAACCTTCCTAAAACAAGGGTCAACGGCCTGAGGGTTCTCAGCCCAAGCCCTTGACAGCAGCCTTTGGAATGCCGTGGCTGTCACTTGAAAGAATGCACACCCATGTCACCCTCATCTGCATGGTATTTACTGAATGTCTCCACACAACTCCTCCAGCTCTGGCTTTCTCTCGAAAGGACCTGCAGGAGTCTCCCCCTCTGCCTCATGCCCATACGACAGATGAAGGGCAGGTCTAATTCTTCCAGGGTCACTTGAGAAGACCTGTCAGACTGAAAAGTCTAAGGCCTCTTACTGCACACTCCAATTCTCTAGGAAGCCTGTCACCAGTGTACCCTAGCTAGAAGGCAGCATGAGTGGCATGGGGTGGGGCCCTGTCCTGTAACTGGAGAGGGCCCCTGGCTCTGCAGTCCCCACCTGAGTTCTGGCTGTGTCCCAGGACATTCCAGGCCGATGGCCAGGTGGGCAACTGGGCCTGCCCTGATGCAGCACCCAGCGCTGCTGTGGGAGATGGATCATTACAGTGTCTCCCCCCCCCCCATACAATTTCCCCCCTCTGTTCCTATGGCACACGGGCCTACTTTTGTAGCCTCTGGTGAGACTGAAAGTCTCTTCCTCTGGAACAGGTCCCCAAGCATCTTCTGCTCTCACTCCCACCCAGATCTAGAGAATAAGCGTCCACTTGGCTCTGCCTGTCCCCACCACAGGGAGTGTGGAGTATTTCTGAAAGGAGCTGAGGGCAAGCTATGCCTGAGGAATGGCAGCATTGCCAGATCCCATGGAGCCTCACCTCCCACCTCCCGCCTGGAATATTCCAGAGCTCTTTTCCTTCTCCCCAGCAGGGCCCCCTCTCACTCTGAAGCCTTGGGTTTGTTTGGAGAAACCCCTCCACCCACACACACACACCCCTCCCTCCTGGAAATAGCTGTGGTTGGATGAGAAGCTGGGAGCCGGGCCACAGAGGAGTGAGGCCCAGGAAAGGAGGGAGGGGAAGGGAGGTAGGACTCAAGGGTGTGTCCAGAGGGACCTAGGGGGTATCTAGGCAGGGCTAATAGGAGGGGTCAGCTTCATCTGTGTCTGCATTCTGCCTCAGTGTCCCAGATAAGAGAAAACGAGAAGGAAAAGCTAGCATTCACTCTGCCAGGCCAGGGCCACAATATTGCTGCCAGCTGCCGCGGGCATCTTGTGTTCAAAGTGCGCTTGTGGCTCGAGCTAGAGAGGTACGCAGAGAGTGGCCTGAGCCAACAGTAGTGCACAGTGGGACACAGGAAGGCGTGGCGTCCTGAGCTAGGACCACAACCGCGCCCCGCCCCCTGGTTACCTCTAGTATCTTCTACTGACCCCTAGCTCACCGTGACCGGGAGGGGAGGGCGCGGGCCTCGGTCCCAGCCTCCGGCTCCTGCCGCGCCCGATGCTCCCGGACCCCGGGTGGCTCCACGCCCCCTGGCGCCCGCCCCTGGCTCGGACCGCGCGCTGTGACGCAGAGGGCCGATGCTCGCCCTTGCTCCCGCCCGGCGTGGCGCGGCCACTCACCTGTGGGGGGCGCCCGGAGGGCCGGGGGCGCGGCGGACCGGGGCAGCAGCAGGGGGCGCCCCCGGGCCAGCCCATCCCGGCCAGCCGCGCCGCGACACGCGGAGGCGGTGGCGGCGGGACGGGCACTCAGCTGGCTCCCTCCCGCTGCGCCCTGCGCCCGCTGCCTCCTCCCGCCCTCCGGCTCCCTCCTTCTTTCCGGGCTCCAATCGCCACCTTCCACCCGCTCCCCGCCCGCGCCGCCTCCTTTCTCCCTCCTCTCCTCCCACTGTCCTTCCCCGCGCGCGGTTCGGCGCGCCGAGGCAGGCTCCGGCTGAGACTCGCAGACGGAGCGGCAGCCAGAGCCCGGGAGGGATCGCACGTGGGAAGAAGACAGCCCCGGGAAGCCTCAGACCTGGAGAGGCTGCAGAAGGCCACAGATGCCCGAGGAGAGGCCAGAAGGACAGGGCAGGGAGAAACGCGTGAGCCGCATAGACTCCTAAAGGAAGGTGGACACAGAGGCCTCTTTACTGACCCTAGTTCGAACTAGGCAGGCCTGGCCTGGTTACTGGTGTCCCAGGTCTTAAGATCACGGTCCTGGTCTCTGGAGCTTTCTGTAACTTCCCCCAAAGGACTCAGAGGACCCACAGCAAATTCAAGATTCCTAACCCTCAACTGCTCTGAGAGTCATTGTGCCGGTGTTTGTAGGTCTTCTCAGTGGAAGTACTTTTGATGGTGTAACCTCATTCCATTCTTTTAAAATCTGATATTGGGTAAGAACGTCTGGAATTAAGCTAGGAACCATGGTGTTAGTTTGAGTTGTACCACTTGGAGAAAAAGAGAATAGGGATGTGGTCCTAGAGTCTTAGACCTGTTGTCATTCTCTGTTCCCAGCATTCCTTAGCAGATCCTAAACTGTTCTGCTGCTACCCGCCCCGCTGGAGTTTCCATGATGGAAATTGATGCAGCCATGTATCTCAATGCTGAGAAGTGAAAGTGGGGAGTGCCTAAAGTTGAGTGCCAGGGTAGGAGCTCAAAGCACATTGTTTGCTCAAGCCTTCTGGGCCGGCAGGCCTGCCCGCCCCATCCCTCAGCAGAGTTCTATGCTCATCCTTCATCCTGTTCTGGCAAAGGCTGGGCTTGGGCGGCCTGGCTTTGATTACTAAAGAATGGAGCACCTGATTCCAATCTGGCAGCCCGGAAGCATAGCTGGTGGATCTTGCTGTCCAGTGGGCACTTTTACATAGAATAGCCGCCAGCGTCCCAGGGTGCTAGAGGAAGAGCCGGAGAGGCGCTGGGGAGCGTATAGTTGCACTGGCAGTGAAGTAAGAGTTGGAGGAAGGGCCTGAGAGAGAGGCAGGGATTGGAGATTCATGGGAAAGGGCAAGGCTGAAGGTCATGCTGTGTATTTTGGCAAGATTAGATTGTGTAATTAGCATGGACTATGAAAATGTTTAATGGCCGCAGCTAGCTCTTTTAACACCCAGCCCTTCCAGCATATCATGGGCTTTGACTGCATGCTAGGGTATAACCTCTGGATGTAGTTTTTAGTCTCTAAAGTCACCAATGAGCTAGACTGATTGGATCCCAAAGGTGGGTGGGACTATAACTTCACATCAGGCTGGTATCCTACACTGCCTAAGCAGTCATTAGCAAGAACTTGAAAGGTTCCTAGGAATTGGAGGGGACCTAGGAGAGAGAAGTCAGTAGTTGTATAGCTGGATCCTCAGCTCAGGTCTGATCACTACTCTTCAGGTACCAATTGAGGGGAGGGAAACCTAAAGCAGGATGCTTGGTGGTGATGGGGTAAGAGTGGGTGCCTTGGGGAGCCAGGCAGTCTAATTGCTACCTCAGCAGCAGGGAAGTGGGAGAGAAAACCAAGTGCTGTGGATAAAGGTGGATTCCCACGGACTTGCCTCCACGAGGATGTCCTTACCTTGACTATGCAGAAAGAAGTCCATCTAGGTACTGAAGGAAGAACCTCTTCCACAGCCTGGGATCTCATACCCATGACTGCTGCACCTAAGTTTTTGAGGTGGATCTTGGGAGCGTGGAGCTGCCCTGGCTGGAAGAACACAGGGCTCTAGGAACCAGGAGGAGCAGTGTGGGGTAGGGGGCAGCGCCAGCTCCAGAGGCGGACCTCCTGGGTGAGGACAGAGCAAACATTGTCCAACCAGGAGGCTGCTGCTGGGTGGGAACAGAATTCCCTTCCAAACTTTGTTTTGTGGGGGCGGGAAGGCAAGTCCCCTTCACTTGTAGCCCTGGGGGTGGGGGGGGTTAATGGTTGCTGAGAAACGAAGCTTATTTGTCAACTGTTGCTTCCAAGAAGCAGATGTGGAGTGCAGTCACTTCCTCAGAGTACAGGCTAGGAGCTAGTGAGGCACTTGAGGTGACACTTAACACTTCCCTGCCTTGGATTCTGGAGCACAGAGCCTGGTTCTGTTAGGAGAAACCAGTCTGTGGCCTGATGTGTACTCAGCCCAGAATCAATGTGATTGTCTTTTTTGCATTCTGCCAGCTGGAATGGCAGATAGGACTAGTCTTGTCTTTACAGATACGCAGCTCCATACAATGGTTATGTAGGTGTGGTCATGTCTTGCTTTTTTAGAGGATCCTCCTAGGACAGGACCATCTTTCTCTTCTGTTCCCAGATGTTGGCTGCTCACAGCGGGATGGCCATTAGTCTACTGTGACTAGCTTCTAGGGTAAAGCCTGGGAAGCCTTTCACACTGAGAAAGCCCCCCCCACAGCACAGCTACTCACAGCTGACTCTGCTAGTTTTGGCTTTGTTAAGAAATAGAAAAGTAGTGGCCAGGCAATGGAGTCAATTACAGGAAAGCCAGGGATACACAGAAAAACATTTTCTCAATAAAAATCTAAACAAAAAACCCCCAACCAACCAAACCAAACCCTAAACAAGCAGCTGCCTTTAGTGGCCAGTAGCCAGTGTTGCATCATCCCCATCCTGGATACAAGTCCCCCAGATGTGTTCCAGTTCCTTGTGGCTCTAGAGGCTGTCTCTAACCTAACCCATTTCCCTGTTTTCAGTGATGACCAGCTTTGGAAAACTCCTGGAAGTGTAGAGTATCCCCAGGAGTGGCTTCTGTGTCAGTGCCCCACAGTAGCTCCCTACCCATACCATGTGGCTTCATGGACTGCAAGGAGGCAAAGCCTGCAGTGTTGACACCAGGCAGAAATGCTGGGGGGTGGAGCAAGTTCACTTGGACAGCAAACCCTGGGCTCCATGCACAGTACAGAGGTCCATTTCCACTGTGATGCGCCTACCCATACCTCTGGTATGCAACAGCCCATGCACTGTTAGAAGGAATGGAAATGGGGAGAGAACAATGAAAGCACAAGAAATACCCGAAAAATTGCAACATTAACCATCAACTTTAAAGACTGGATTTATTTGGAGAAAAACAAAAAACCCTCAACCCAAAGGATGGGATTTTACATCTCAAGACATCTCCCAAGTAATGTCTACAGATTACAAATCATTTTCATAGAAGATATTTTTGTACAAATTTTACATGTATTCAGGAGCGGGACATAAGTCAACCCCTGTTCTTTTTTTTTCTTTTCTTTTTTTTTTTTAAAACAGAGGAGCAAAGTAAGAGTGGGACAAAACAGCTGTCTTTTGGATGCAACTATCTGGAAGGGAAATAGACATGAAGAGGGCAAACTACCTTCTCATTGTCTACAACAATGGTTTTAAAAAACCCATTCAACTGTGGGTACCTCTGCAAAAGCCCACTTCCTAGCTACTAGCCAATCAAATCCACTGGAGAAGCGATTTGCTGTGCCCACTGCTGCAGCACGGACATCAATGCTCCTGCACAGCAGGCCTAGGGTTTGCGCTAAGACCAAGGTATCTTCTGTCTGTAGGTACCTGACTACCCACAACAGGGAGGCTTGCCATCTTTGGAGCTGACCCCTACGAAGGTGCACATCAAAACAGACAAGTCAAGCTACAGTGTTGCAAGAGGAACCAGGACCTTGTTCAATAGTTCTTTGCATTATCCTTTATTCTTGAGGGAAATAAAGAAGCCAAACCTCCTAAGCAGAAACCACAGTCTAGGTCACATACATTATAAACTCAAGCACTGGCATGAGGTTCCAGTGAAGGGAATTTATAGAAACCTTAAAACACCCCCAAGGCTGAAGACCTCCAACTCACCCCATTTACAGACCCCCCACTCACCACCCAAGTCCATCAGTTGGGGATGAAAGCATTAGCAGGCAAATAGGGGCAGGAATCAAAGATAGCACAGAGCTGGTTTGCTTGAGAAAGAGTCCTCACCTCAGGCACAGTTTCTTGTGGTCTGTGGGGAGGTGTGTGACTCAGACAGCTCTGGGAGGGAGGCTAAGAGTCATAAGAACATGAGATGACCAGAGTGACAAGGTTTTCAAAGAATGGATATATTCGAACCTCTAGAAAGGACAGTTTAGAAAGGGCGAAACCAGGATCCACAAGACTAGAACTTCCCACTACTGTAAGTGCTTCCTCATCCAGACCATTCTATTCATGTGTTTATTGGAGGTCACACCAATTCCCTTACTACCTGGTATAAAATATAATCGATCACCTCCCCCAAGCTTTTCAAACCACGATTGAGTTTCCCATTCATTTTGGTCCCCAAGCGGTACTACTTGTTAGTGGTCTGTAGACTCACTCCCAACTACCCCCTTGGGGGGTAAAAAAAAAAAAAAAAAAACAAACAAAAAACCCCAAACAAAACAAAACAAAACAATTCCCCCTAGGCTGGCCCCACTGAAGTCAGAACTAAAGTAGAGGGGCTGGCAGCCTCCCGGAGACTAAAACAGCTTGAGAGAGGAGAGCTACCTTTCTAAGTAAGGATGGGAAATTTATTCAGGTAATGTTTGGGAATTCACAGGTGCCACCTTAGGATAAGAATTAGAAGATAGAAATCTCACTTCTCCCTTGCACCTTTCTCTACTGCCTAACTGATATGACTGCCTCTCTGTCACTACATTTCTGCTGAATGGAGCCCCAGGCACTAGTCACACAGGTAACTGCTTGGTATCATCAGACACTCACAACTTTCCCAAAGTGGTAGCCATCTTAGGCTACAGTGGTGATTCTCCAGTTACTTCAATACTTTAAAAGGCTGCAGCAGCATGCAAAAGAATTTCATTTCATTAAAAAAAAAGTTTAGAAAGGTCTTCAGGAGATGGTGAGTTTATTTTGTCTTGTCTGGATAGAGGTTTGATTTGCTCTTGAATGTTCCGGGGGTGGAGACTAGGAGAAAGCCCAGGGTGTGGAGGTCTACTCAGTGCAGTCGTCTCCCTCATCCTCATCCTCACCGTCCACAGACAGAGCAGCGTATTTGCTTGCAGAACTGAACTTCTGTAACAGACAGGACGAGGTCATGGATGGGAGCCCAATTCTCCTACCCAAACTCTACAAATACAACAGAAGTGCCTCGGCACAATCAACAGTCCAGCCCACATCCATTCCTCTGGGAGAGCACGTTCACTGCAGCAGTCAGGGAGGGTCAGGGGCATGAGCGAACTCAGCCATCCATCATCTTGATGACAGCTGAGAAAGGTGGTCTCAACAACAAAAACCCGCCTTAACTTTTCTCACTAATTTGAATAAGCATTGATGCCTCATTTCCAATTCTTCTACTGAAGAAAAAAGGAGTCAGACTCAAAACTAAGTAGAGGCAAGCCCATGATACTTACGGAGGCTGGGTTCTCCTCAGGTTTCTTTGGCTCAGGCGCAGATCTGGAGTCTTGATCTTTTTTGCCATCCTTCCTGCAGAGACACATGTGACCTATTCAACGGTGTTGCTGGAACAGCACATTTTTAGACTCTGCAAATCTCACTGGGACTCTAGTTTGTTCACAGGGGCGGACCTGACAAGGCTGGAGAAAGCCAAGAACCACTTTACAAAGATTCCAACACCACAAGATTCATAAACAGTGAGGAAAGAATGTTCATACCTATCCAACTCCTTCCAGTGGTCTCTGTTCCCTCCATCCCCCGGACCACGGCTGGAGCTCCCAGTTTGGCCTTTTGTGGCACTCACCCCATCGGCTTTATTTTCATCTGTTTAGGCAGAAACACAAACCAAATTCAAGGCTTATATAAAGTAACTCATCTCCTGTCCTTGTTTTCCTTTAAGCTGAAGAAAACATGTATTAAGGGAAATTACCTCACTCTAAACCAGCCTAAGTCTTTCTTCCCATTAAAAGTCCTACTGCAATGAATGTCACCTGGAAAAGCAGGGGAGGACTAGACAGGAACTAGAGTGTTCTGTAGTGACCTTGGCTTACTACTAGCCACATTTCGGACCTGTACAAATGCGTTTTATTCCCGTCTAATTTCTCCACAAAGGCAGGCTTTACCAGGAAGAGGCAGTTTTGAAGTCATTCCTGCCCTCTACTGGCATAAAAAGGTAGCTCATCAAAGAACATTAAAAAACCGAAGGTTGATGGGGGTGGGGAAGACATTTTCAATAGTACAGTCACTGGTAAGGTGTCATCACTTTTATAATCCTCAATAAATCCCAGCAGGCCACTCCCTCACAAAAGCCATGAAGTAGAGGCTAGCTGGGAAGAAGGGGACAGGTAGGAAGGGACGAGAGGCTAACATGGCAGCAGTGATGACTGCGACTGAGATACATCACGAACCTTCGTCAAGTGTCATCACCCAACCCACAGAGCTGAAAAAGCACTGCAGCTTTTATTTGAAAATGTCTTCTTGCTAGGTAGTGAGGGCACACATCTTTGATCCCAGCACTGGGGAGGCAGAGGCAGGCAGATCTCTTGAGTTGGAGGTCAGCCTGGGCTACACAGAGAAACCCTGTCTAGAAAAACAAAAAACCAAAATTCTTTGGCAAGGTGCTCATTAATCTTGGAGTCTTTCTCTACAGTTGTTTCACGTGTACTGCCTGCGTGTGTCTGTCTGGGGCTTATGGAGGTCAGAAGAGGGCACCAAACGCCCTGCAAAGTACTGGAGCATGGTTTTAAGTACCACATGGGTGCTGGGAACTGACCTTGTGTGTAACCCCTGGATGTGTTTGCACTCAAAGATTTAACTGGATTAAAATCTCTCTTCTCTCTTGGCATGGGCTCACCTTTCCTTGATGGTCCTTCCTCAGAGGCCTGAGCTGGAGCTACTTTGCCTCCACCACTGGAATGAATCAAGCAATCAGCCATCAGTTTTTACAGGAGACAACACAAGCTTATACCATTTTCCAAATGTACTAGGGTTGCCTTTTCAGAAATAAGAGCCTTCATTCCACACTAGGTATTAGAATACAGGAAAGACAACAAAAACAGTCACTTCTACACTTAAGTGCAATATGCTTTGGAAGTCCAGCATGGTTAGCTGGAGTCTTGGAAAAAATTAAGAGGGTCTTAAGTGAGCAAGGTTATACTGACAGTATGTCCCCGGGCAAAGCATGTCTACTTATTACTGTGGTAAATATTCCCATCACAGTTAATCTTAAGTGATGTCAACTGGCTAACAAAAATCAAGAAAACAGATACTGTTTTGAAACAACAGCATATGAATTATACAGGAGGCAACCTCATCTGCAGTATTACACAGGCCACACTCCCTCAGGGCACCTCAGCTAAGCAGCTGCTGTTGCAGGCCTACTCACCTTGTCGGGGACGGCTGCTCTGTGTCTGAGCTCTGAGATCGAGCAGGAGGGTTAGAGCTTCGCTTCACCCACGCATTCTCCTTTGGTGGAGGGGCTGGCATTACCTTTAGAGGCTGGTCAGGTTTAGGAGGCTTAGAGGTTGGAGAGTGACAGTCTTCTTCTTTATTGAGGGTTTCATTTTCTAGAGACTTCTCACTCTCTCTCCTTCGTGTATCTGGGGGGTGGGGGGTGGGGGAGACAGGGACTCACTGTACAGAGCCCGCCTGGACCACACCAGCAGGGGAATGGGGGCATGACCATACTCTTTTCCATCAGCAGACACCAACTAGTTCCTGACAGCTACAGTTACACATAAACCAATGGTTTCCAGGCCACCTGGAGAAAAATGCTTTATGGATACAGAAAAGGGAAAAAAAGCTACCTAAAAAAACCCCGCAATCTTGTCTTGGAAGGAATAAGCACTTTTTTTTTTGAGTTACAAACGTGTCTGTCTGTCAGGACAGCCTTAACTGGGAACAACATGCTTTTGTGAATGGCACTCAGGACCAAAACCCAGGAACCACTGCTCAACTCCAGCTCAGCAGACAGAAGCCGTTACACAGGAACAAAAACCAGACATATTTCTTTCTATTTGTACAAAAACTTCTCTGGAGCCGTGGAGCCTGCTGTACTAGTTACTTACTACATTTCAAGTACAGGCTCCAGCAAAGTGGCTACACAAACCAACACCACACTTAACCCAGCCAGAAGGAGCACTACCTCATGTTACAGCGCTACTACAAAGGTAAAACATTCCCAGAAAACTCTTACAACACTTGGCGCAACTGAAAAAAAAAAAAAAAATCACTCTGGCTTTGGGCTGTTTTAAAATACTCAAGTAGAAGTAAACTTGGAGGTAGGAGAGCTTTACCAACAGCCAATCATAGTGAGAGAAGGAGCGGGTGCTGTAATCAGTGGTCAGGCTCTGCGACACTACACCCGCTAATGAAGAAATGACGATTTACCCCCAAGAACAAACACCACTTTAATGTTGCCTAAACAGCATCAAATACCATCACCCCAAGAGGTCAAAAACCACAGCAAAGCAAGGTGGCTCTAAAAAAACCCAGTGAGACAGAAAACATGGTCAGCAGCAAAACAGCGCAGCGGGCATGGTCGTTCACCACCAAAACCTGCCGAGATCAATGACTGTTAACACTCTGGAGAACACAGACTGCTCCAAGTTTTCCTCTGGCCTTGTATCATGACACAAGACCTGACTCCTCCACAAAATAAATGTTTTTTTAAAAGTTTTTTTGAGACAGGGTTTCTCTGTGTAGCCCTGGCTATCCTGGACTCATTCTGTAGACCAGGCTGGCCTCGAACTCAGAAATCCGCCTGCCTCTGCCTCCCAAGTGCTGGGGTTAAAGGCATGTGCCACCACTGCCCAGCCACAAAATAAATGTTAAAAACACAAAAACAAGACATTTAACAGTCGAATATTCTCTTTAGTAACAGACAATTAACAGATGGGAGGCAAGGGATGTGAGAACCCATTAGCCTTGCTAACTCAGGAGCTTCTGACCACCAGGTTCAAGGCCAGTCTAGTCTAGTCTAGTCAGGACATCCAAGGCTACATGGAAAAAAGGGACTCCGATACCCACCCTGGTCTGACTTACTTCTGCCAGATGTGGCCGAGGGCCCAGTCTGCGATGACTCACTTCCTGTCCTCGACCGTTCTCTTTCCTGAGTTTCTTCACTTCGCCAACTTGGGTGTCTGCACACAAGAGATCGAAAAAGAAGAAAGACACTTGATGCACAATGAATCTGATACAAACTGTTCATAGCAATTAACATCTATTAATACATAGATATCTTGGTGATCTTGGTGAATGTAGGCCAGAGGACAATCTTGGGACACTGTTCCTTAGAAGCTATTCACCTTGTTTTTATTTTATGTATGTGTTGCCTGAATGCATGTCTGTGTACCATGCACGTGCCTGGTGCCTATAGAGGCCAGACATTATGATGACATCTTCTGGAACTGGAGTTACAGGTGACCTGAGGAATCAAAATAGGGACTGCGTAAGAGCAGCCAGTGTTCTCAAGCCATGAGCCATCCCTCCAGTCCTGACAAGTCTGTCTTAGAGGACACTGGAGTTTACTGAGCAGGCAAGTAACCACTAGGGCTTGTGCTTGTCTCTGCTGAGCCCCTTCCACTTAGGCCCTCATGCTTTGCTACACAGACCCAGCGGATCAGCCAGTCCTAAGACTGTCTCACATGGCTTTATCCTCTTAAACCATTTCAAGGCAGCAGGTTACATGTGCTGGTTCTAAACACCTCAGGATTCCATGTTAGCTTCTACTCTGAATACAACTGTGAAAGTCATTCATATAGAACATTGCTGAGTTTTTCTTAATAAAATCCTAATTTTTTTTTTTTGGTGCTGGGTATGATGGCACATACTTTTAATCCCAACAATCCTAGGAGGGAAAAGCAGGTAGACCTCTGAGTCTGAGAGGCCATTCTGGTTCTAGGACAGCCAGAACTAGAGACCTTGTCTCAAAGAAAACAAACAAACAAACAACAACAACAACAAAAAAAAAAAAGTGAAATAATTCCTGGCTATATTCAACAAGAAAAAGCATTCTCTATATAATAAGAGGAAAACAAACAAATGTGGTTGGCTGAGGGGTCATGCTGGTACCTCCAGCACCTGCTAGCACAGCATGGAGCCTGACTGGGCTCAGTGATTTCTGGTGTGGCCTGTGAGACTGCTATATGCACACCCACAGAAGTATAATAAAAGGAATTGGGCCAAACTATTTTTACGATAGGCACGATTTATTTACTTCTGAAGTGCCAGCAATTTCTATTTGTGTCAGGTATAGCACAAGTCTTTTGGAAAACTTGAAGGTTCAGAAGTCTTTAGTGAGTGCCACTTTTACACTCTGCAGTCTACCTCACCCAATAAACACATCTCTGTGACAGCCAGTAACCACCCCATTTCCCAAGTCCCCTGATTGTCAGTAGAGAAGCCACCTAGTGGAAGCCCCCTTACCTCTCCCGGGGCCGGCGGTCTAGTTTTGGCTCATCCAGCTGACGCTGCAGCTTCTCCTGCTCCTTCTGTAGCCGCTCCTCGACTTCTCTTTCTCTAGCAGCTGTGTCAACAGGCTTTGCCCCTCCAAAGATAGAAGCTGCTCGGCTGGACTGGGAGGTGCTAGCAGAGGAATCATCTTCTTTAGGAGTACTCCGAGGCTTTAGATTCAGTTTGGGTCTTTGGGGGGGACCTAAGTTAAATGAAACTCTAAGTAATAGTTTCCAAATCATCTGAAGGTGACTGCTGAAAGCCAGACTCTAGACTCTTAGGAATCTTGTTCAAGGATCTGGTCTGAAGATGGACATCCTCAACAGGTTAAAAAAAACCCTTGTGGCAATATGACGTGTAAGATTTTAGAGTATGTATAGCATAGACACAGGTGAACATACCCATCCACAGTCTCACTGCCTGCATGGCCGGCACATTATTCTTAGCTCTCTCCCTAGGCAAGGGAGGCTCAATTTAGTTCTTACACTTTTGTATGAAATTCAAAGTAGTCCAATTTCTTTCTCTTTCCAAATTATCAGAGTACTTTCAAAATAGACTTAAAATTTAATCAAGCTGTGTCACCTAACAAGACCATTTTTCATCCTGATCAAAGGTAGAAAAACTAACTTTCAGATGGCCTAGCCACTCAGCCTAGGTGGTTATTGTTTATCCAACACCTGTTAGAGCTGAGTGTGACAATGCTTTGTTTCAACAATTAGAAGCATAATCTTCAGAGTTAATCTCTGAAAATTAGTCTCACCATTAATAACATCAGTAGTAATTACTGGCTGGGACTTTCATTTTCCTCACTGATAGGGCAACAGAAGATCGCTATGGAGCCACATTCAGTACGAAAAGATTGTTTTCTCTTCATGCTGCCACCCACACCCAGCTGTCTGCTGTGCTCTGCCGCCTCCTTTACAGCTGACAAACAACTTTCTAGTTTTGCGCTCCATGAAGAAGAGAAGAGTACCTCTGTCATCGCGCCTGTAATCCTCCCGAGAGTAATCATCCCTGGAGCTCCATGACCGGTCGTCCCGTCTGTCATATCGGTCTTCATAGCGGTCCCCACCTCCTCTGTAGTCGTCATCCCTCCGGTACCCACTCCCAAACGCTCTTCTGCCACTGCCTATCCTGGAGTCATAGCCTATCAACAGATCTCACATTGTGGTCACTCGGAAAGGGGGAAATGAAGCAAAGTAGAAAATTCTTGACTAGTGCTTTTCACTGAGTATTGTATCACTGTGACTACCTCGGTCATAGTCTCTGCTGCCTCGGTCATCATAGCGATCCCGGCCCCCGTATCGGTCCATGTCTCTGCGTGGGCCGTCCCGATATCCGTCCCGATATCCATCCCGATATCGGTCTGAATCATAACGATCTCGATACTCTAGAAAAAAAAGAAAATAGGTAACAAGTGCGGCAGCTCACTGATCAATCTGTTTTAATGAGGTCTGGTCTTTATATAGTCTGACTACACCCCCAAACTAGAACCGACTGAAAAATGTCTCAGTATTTCTAAAAAAAAAAAAAAAAGAAAAAGAAAAAAAGAAAACAAATGCCCGATGGGTGCTAGGAATGGCATGTACTCGGCAGGATGCTTACCCAGCACACACGTGGCTCTAGATCTAACTCATGGATCACACTACCACTTGGAATGTTAGGCAGCAGGATAGGATTCAAAGTCATTGTTCTGTCAAAAAGCAACCCCATAACCCCCATAGCAGGTACAGAATAGCTCCCTGATTCAATTTTGCTGGTTTGATATGTTCTTCCTTGGTGGGTGAGGCAACGATGTCTATATACTCTATAACAAATTCTACAACACAGAGTTAAATACACTTAAGCACAGACCAGAATACAGCTGGGATTGTCTATGCTTGATACTAATCATCCAAAGATTGCTTCAAAGTTTGGCATGAGGGGCAGAGACAGTTCAGCAGATCAGGTTCCTGCCTCTAAGCCTGCCCACCTTGAGTTCCATTCCTAGAACCCACATGGAGGGAAGAAAACAGACTCTCAAAAGTTGTCCTCTGACCTCCACAACTTATGCTGAGGCATACATGTGCTTGGCTAGGCAACTAATAAATGGTTCTTAAAAATCTGGTGGTGGCTGAAGAGATGGCTCTGCTCTTAAGAGTGCATACTGAGCTTGGTTTAAGTATTCAATGCCTTCTTTTGGCCTCTGTGGATCCTGTACTCAAGTGCCCCCTCTCTCCACAATTTTTCTCTCCCCTTTTGCTGTACTTGAACTTGTTTGTAACGGTTGAACTCTATTTGCACCTGCCTCCTGAGTTCTGAGAATAAAGGTATGTGCCACCACACCTGACAAAAAAAATAATACCTTAAGGCGTTGTACAGGCACACCATTTTAATCTCAACACACAGTAGAGTAATGCAGGCAGATCTCTTGAGTCCCAGGCCAGCCAAGACTACACAGTGAGACCACCTCCAGAACAAACTTAGGTGTATTAACACAATACAGTACTGTTTTTAAATTTTCCCCTCAAATTTTATTCTTGCTATTGCATGCATGTTGTGCTATAAACAAAAAATTCCATGATTTTCAAATCTTTATGATCATTTCAAATGTATTTTAAGACAGGTTAATCACTTTATCCATAAAGATTTTTTTCTTACCCTTGGACTTAAGTGGCACATACAACATTGTCTAGTCTTTTCCACTGTTGCCTATGTTCATTGAAAAGGTTCTTTTGTATACTGTCTTCAGTACAAAGTACAGTCACTGTCTGTACACCTGTGTGCCAGAAGAGGGCATCGGCTGGTTCTTAGCCACTATGTGGTTACCGGGAATTGAACTCACAACCTCTGAAAGAGCAGTCAGTGCTCTTAATGGTGAGCCACCTCTCCAGTCCCAGTCACTGTATTTTTAAGCGAATAAATTTTAAGTTCTCTAAAGTCACCCTTAAAACTAATCACAATTAGAGTCACACAGCAGTTCCTGGCTGTTTTCCACATAGACTCTTGCTGATGAGATTTTAAATAAGCATTTAGCTTCTGTAGGCTTCATGTCTGTGTGTACGTAGGTCTGTGTTGTACCTAAAATACCATCCATCTTGTTTAGCGACAGGGTCCCTCACTGACCTGAAGTAGACTCATTGAGAGGTCAGGGTGAGTGGGAATCCAACATAGCCCCGCCCCCCAGCTTGTCTTATAAGGACTCTAACATTTAACTGATCACACAACTACTTCGTTTGCCCCAGTTATTCTTTATAAACAACTGTGTCCAAAGAGAAATGCCTGTACTTTCTGTTAAGATTTTTTTTTAAATCAGGAACTTAACAAATTCCCTTTCTACATTTGTCAACAATTTACACAATCAAAACAAATACACCCCCCCAAAAAAAACCTCCAGAGAAACCAAAGAGACTTTATAAGTTGTCTCCCAACTTCTAACTGCTAAGGTTCCATTATCTATAGACACAAGAAACAATTAAAAACCTGAACTTACTGTCTCCAAAGCTATCATCGCCTCTTCTAGGTGGGTAGTCATCAAAGCTGTCTGTGGCAGGACGGGCCCTCCAGTCTGTATCTGTTTTGTCAGAATCCCGATTTCTATCTCTACCAAAAGAACGGTCATCCCTGTCTGTAGACAGAAAACCAAACAAGTTAGCTCACCGGAGACACCACTTAATGTCTCACAAGGTCCTTCACATCCCAATTTTCCCACCTATGGCTTCTATTTTCTAATGCACTGGCATCCCAAAGCAGCCTGGGCTTTGTGGTAACTGATCTATTCTTTTCTTCAAATGTATTTTAATTAATGTTTATCTGAATATTAAAGTTCAAGCTCCTAGGTAGAAAATCTAATTATAGATTTAAAGTCCAAGGATAGTCAGTGGTTTGAAATCTCAAACACCCTGGAGACAAGATGAATCTCTGGATTGTTCTCATTAGACACCATCAGTAGTCTCTTCCATCGGAGCTGAATCTCCTTTAATAAGTTCCCGAGGAACAAAACTGGTTGAGAGCTGATTACAGGACTCACTACCTCCCTAGGACCACTATTGCCAAACTGGGAAGTTCTGCCAGTTTTCTTACCTTTATCCTGTGCTTGATCAGCAACGTCCACTCGAATTCTCCTGTTACCTAGAGACTGAGAGCACAGGATCCTATTAACTGACCCTTGTTAGCTTAAAAAGTTACAAGAACTTGAAGTTTGAAACTTAGAAGAATTAACAAAGTTGGCTTTAGATTAATACGAAGTTAAATCTTCTATTTTTCCAAAGCCCATTTCATTCATATACTGGAGTTAAGTCTGTCAGTTTAGTGTAATGAAAGCAATTCTCAATCAGCTAACATGCTTCCAATTATAGCCCTCAGGAAGGAGACAAGAGTTACTCCAAGTTCCAGGCCAGCATAGAATATATAGGAAGAGCCAGCTTCCAAAGAAAAAGGACAATTAAAATACCAAAGCAATTATTTATTCAAACAAATGGGCCAACAACACAGCAGCAGTATACTGCAGACTGTTGTCTCCAGGCCTTTTCACTCAGTGTTACTTTGTAGAGCTCAGTTCTTCCCCTTTCCAAATTACCTTTTAAATACTCTGACCAATCCCTGAGCTAAGAGTACAGGCACGAACCAGAATGTCTGGCTCTACCCATGAATTTTAACCTTTTCTGATACAGATTATGGCATCCAATAATTCAGTGAAAATATTTCTAAGAACTGTTTATTTACAATTATATCAAATGGTAAATTTAGTCAGGAATTCTGTAGCTAAACACTCCAACCCTGAAAAGATACACTTAATAGAACCTAGTTCACTTTTCTCTCTGCATTTATAAAGTAAAACCCTAGAAGTGACCTAAAGTAGTAAGTAGGTTTATTAGAAATCTGGTATATGTTGGGTTTCTTCCCTAAAATTCCACTGAAATCACTGTACCTCAAATGATTTCAGGAGTGACTTGGTTTGGCTGATAAACAAAGATATTGCCCATCCTTCACCCTCACTTTCTTTTTGAAATTTAATTTTATGTGAATTAGTGTTTTGTCTGCCTGTATGTCTGTCTGAGGAAAGGTGTCAGATCTTGGAATTACAGATGGCTGTGAGCTGCCATGTGGGTGCTGGGAATTGAACCCAGATCCTCTGGAAGAGCAGCAGTACTCCTAAAGGCCGAGCCCTGTCTCTGGCCCCACTCACAACTCTTAATTTCTTTACCTCTTCATTGAGACTCAAAGCACTGAGCAGAGAATCCAGGTCCTCAAACTCTGCATAGCCGAAGCCTTTCAGCCTGTCTGGATTGCTGGGCTCGCGTGGTAAGCGCACAGCGCTGATCTGAGAGAATAAAGACAAAAAGTAACAGGGTTAAAAACAAACAAACAAACCACAAACCCATATGTCATCAGGACATATGTAATTTCTCTGAAGAACATATAAGAGCCCGGATGTCTCTAGGAGAAAAACTGGTAGAGGAATAGAAGACAAATTACTCTATAATGCATACCTTTCAAATCATACTAATTTAACCCTTAAAGCAAAATTAAGATATTCTTTGCATCTTGGACTCTGTTGCCTTCCTCTGTGGCCCATCCCACAATTGGTTTATTTAACTATTATCCTCAATAACCCACAGTGTATCCTGACATAAATACACTTACATTTAATCCTCTAAAGAAATCCTTAATGGAGTCTTCTGTCACATCATAGGGCAGATTCCCTAGGAAGGCAGTGTAGGGTGGCGACTTGGGAAGACGGCTCCGGTCGATATTGGGTTCCCGAGCAGCCCGTGGAGCAGTGGGAAGGATGGAACGGTCAATTGGAGGCGCCCTGTACACATCATCATCGTTACTATGCCAAGTTGTTGACACTAGGACAGAAGAGCAGACAAAAGAAAATTAGGAAGCTGAGCATGGCAGAGCACTTCAGAAACTGAGACAGTAGGATCAAAGTGATCAAATCCAACAACCTGGGTTATATATCAAGACCATCTCAAAACAACCCAAAATCCAGCAGGCATAGTGGTAGAGGCTGGTTCAAAGATTCTGTATCAAAAAACACATGCTGGGAGTTGGGGGCACACGCCTTTAAGTCTGAATTCAAGGCCAGGCCAGTCTACAGAGTGAGTTCTAGCATAGCCAGGGCTACACAGTGTAACATGTCTCGGAAAAAAACCAAAATCCTTCAAACCAACCCCACAAATCCACACACATGTAAGAGTAGAGCCAGAGATTCACGCCAACCCCAAGGCTGTGTCATTGAAGCAAAGACAAAAGAAAATATTTCTAAGGTGCTACAATCAAGAGTGAACAAAGGGGCTGTAGGATGATTCAACAGTTAAGAGCACCTGTTGCTCTTGTAGGTTTCAGGTTTAATTCCCAAGCACCCATATTGTGGCTCAGGACCATCTGTAAGCCCAGTTCCAGGGTATCCAAGAAGCACAGTATTATTACACATAAAGAGGTCTATTCTCATGGATCTCAAGGCCTTTCTTTGAAGGTTTCGATTGCTTAAAAAAAAGAATTCCTCTTTCTCTCCTTTGACTCATTTAAGGAATGCTATGAACCAAAGCCTTTACATATTTATTACAAAGCACTTTTTCATGACAAGCCTGTGACACTGTTCATCTACAGAAATTGCAACTCAATTGCAGACAGTAATTTGATGGTAAAGCATTAGACTAGGATGCTTTTTACCCCAAACACACTAAGCACTCCTGATAGCTCTTACACTCCCACAAGGCTGGGCCTTGTGTTCTCTGGCCCCCCGACCTCTGCTTTTTGGAGATAGTGTCTCTTGCCTGGGTTCAATTGACGCCTTCCAGTCTCTCTACCTCCCAATCCCAGGAATTACAGCTATGTACCACCTTACCAGGCCTTCTTCAAGGTTTGTCTTCCCCCAAAACCCAAACAAACAATACTATCTTAGTCCTGGTCCCTGAATCTGTATTTAGTTTCAATATTTAGAGAATATATAAGCTATATAAAGTTTCCTATTTTTATTACAAACTGGGCCACAAAGTAGCAGTTTGCAATAAATTTTTTTTTTTGGGGGGTGGGGGGGTTTGAAGAAAAAAAAGTAGTTAAGACTGATGAAGCCCTAATTATTTATTTATATATATATATATATATATATATATATATATATATATATATATATAAAAAAACCTGTGTCAGCTGTGGTATACATGCCTATGATTCTAGTACAAGGAGGTAGATGTGAGCAGATCTGAGAGACAGATAAGCCTTGTGTAAAATATACCGAGTCCAGCTCTGACATGGCTACAGGAGACCACACACATAAGTCAATAACAAAAAAAGCAGAAACACATATACCTCAACCAAAACCAAGACCAGGCACAGTGGTGCAAGCCTTAATTTTAGCACTGCAGGACAGACGATCTCTATGGGTTCTAGATTTCATAGTGAGATCATACTCCCAAACACATACCCAATCAGCCAACAAAACAGCACAAAAATTTAGGTTTTCCTTATGAGTGATATCACAATGCAATCAGCTAAATTGTGTATACTCAGTGGCTGGCATTAAGTTGAGGTGAAAACAGACTGAGGCAAAGAAATGGGAATTAACGAATTATGTGGGAAATACAGAACAGTCACGGTGTATCTTTTAGGGTAATCTTGCACTTTCAGAGTAGCCAGGAACAGACAGGAGTGCACCACCACATATAGCCAACCAGGATCAGCATGTGATTATTCAGAAAGTTCACTTTAGTTTGAGAGTCAACTGGAGATTAAACCCAATACCCCAAAGCATACAAAAAATTTCAGGCTGTATAAACTAAAATCCTTTCCAATCACAAATGAGGTACATCATGGAATACCATTTTATCTAGAAAACTGTGATCTTTTAATTTTAAGTACAATGATAGTTCCAAGGACAATGACAAACAGAAATTACCATCTCCTTCCAGATCGTCTGTTTCATCAGCCCAGCTGACTGGTTTGGGGACATAGGTGCTTCCTCCACCAGTTCCCCCATCCTCAGCTAGAAAGTCTGTTAGGGAGATGGTCTTCCCCTTCTTATTCTTCTTTTTTGCTGAAAGAGACAAAGATTACTCAACAAGTAAGTACTTAAGACTTATCCTAAACTATTAAAGACGTTTAAAGAAGTCAGCAAAGACTGGATTATGGAATTCACATCACAAGAGAATTGTTATGCAGATATAAATGTGGAGAAAACACAATATAATAGTCAAGAAGTCAGGTATAATATCTGAGGCAGGAGGACAGGGTGTGTTTGTGTGCTCGCAAATAACTCATTTGCTAACATAGGTAATAGCATGAAGTCCTGGGTTTAATCCCGACCACTATAAACTGGGCATGGCAGGATATACTTGAAATGCTAGACTAAGTAGGCAGAGAAAGAAAGATCAGAAGTTAAAGGCTATCCTCAGCTACGGGTTAGTCTGAGACTAGCCTGGGATACATGAGACTGTCCCACAAAACTATAGTAACAAAACGATAAATGCTTATGTATATACACATTCAGGTATAGAAAAGGAGAGCTAGCCATTAATACCCTCTGGGAAATATGGCTATGATGAAGACATCATTTATTACTAATAGCCAAGTAAGGCAAAGGCTCTACAACAAACAATATTCTCCAGCTATATTTGAAATTTTTAGCTAGGCGGTGGTGGCATGCGCCTTTAATCCCAGCACTTGAGGAAGAGGCAGAAGGATATGAGTTGGAGGCCAGCCTGGTCTACAAAGCTTGAAAAATGAAAGAAAGATAATTTAATTTAGAAATGACTTACAACAGGGAAAAAAATTGCTATGTAAATCAAGCTAGAATTGAGCCCAGAGATCCAAGCGTTTCTGTTTTACCATTCCTGTAATCAAGTGCTTTCTAAAAAGTAAAAGTAACAGACTAGAGCGGTGGTTCAGCCATTAAGACCCTTCCAGAAGACCCAAGTTTAGTTCTCAGCACCTATAACTAACTCCAGAGGATTTGGCCCATTCTGAATTCAGACATGCAGGCAAAACATTTATATTATATAGATAAAACTAATCTAAATGGTAACATGCTAGTACATTCATTGCTCCTTATATGCAAACATAAAACACAGCTCCTAAACAAGTAAGTCTCTATATAAGGCACTTTGTGTGTATTGTCTGCTTGTTAACCACAAAGATTCATAAAATCTATCTAGAGGGAAGAAAGGAAACCTCAGGTATTTTCCTAGCACACAAAGGGCTCTTCCTACGACACCAAATAGGGGATAACTTCTTTTTTTTTTTGTTTTTGTTTTTTGAGACAGGGTTTCTCTGTTTAGTCCTGGCTGTCCTGGAACTCACTCTGTAGACCAGGCTGGCCTCGAACTCAGAAATCCGCCTGTCTCTGCCTCCCAAGTGCTGGGATTAAAGGCGTGTGCCACCACCGCCCGGCAGGGGATAACTTCTATGGCAGGTTATCATAATGGCATTGAAAGCATTCAATTAGTTAAAAGGCTTCAATTAGTTAAAGTTAAATAACCTGAACTCTCTGCACCTTCAAAATTTCAGACTCAGCACAGTCAACAGCTAATTCGAGGGACCAAGAGGAGTTCTAGAACTGGTAAAGTCACCATCAGGCCATGGGGGGTGGGGGTGATTGGAGAACATCCCCTAAAACCAAGCCAAAGCAAAAACATCCTACATGGCTGGATTGGAACTGGTCTCTTATCTTGGCACCATGGAGGATTACAAGCTTGAGGCCAGCTTTGGTAATCAGTGACTGTTCCACTCCTCCAAAAGTTAAGATCTTTTTGCTCTATCACATCAGCTCCATAGCTGTCACTATGCAGTCCTGGCTAGCTGCATACTCTAAGACCTGCCTGTCTCTGCTTCCCCAAATGCTGGGATTAAAGGGATGGTTCACCCAGTAGCTTCATGATTTTTAACAATCACAAATCCTTTCAATTCTCACCTAATTTTCAACTCAAGAGAATATTCTAACTTGATACACTAATGCTTAACAGAAAGTTGCTTTCGCAAATTAAACTGTTGGAAGAAAATAAAGGTGGCCTGTTTTGCTATGAACGCTACAGACAGCAAGCACTATGTACACAACAGCCTCAAGTGTCAGAGGCTGAATGTCCAACACAGAGGAACCCGCACACACTGCAAAAGCACAAAGAGAAGATGGCTAATTAATCAGTCCTTTCTCTTTAAGTAACTTAATGCTAATGTGACTCTAAAATCGACAATGCATCAGGCAGATCACATGATCCTCTTAGTCCCTTCTGTTCCTCTGAATCAGCTGTTGACTGTCATATCTCAAATTCTAAGGCTAGAGTACCAAGGTCTGGCCACTGAATTGAGCTAGGTTAACTTACTGTTTGAAAATAAGTTTATTAGAGGCTGGGCCCTAAAGGGCTCAATCTGCTCCAATTCACACGTAGACGTATTAAGTTTTGTGCCCCCCCCCAATTCATGCATCTCCAGCAGGCCACGAACTGCCCAAGTAGACAAGAATGACCTTGAATTCTGATTCTCTTCGCCTCCACTTCCCTCCTCAGTACTGTGTTCACAGGCATGCACCACCAAACCAGGCTGACATGGTAGGTGCTGGGGATTGAACCCACGGTCTTTGTGCACTCTAAGTCACTGAGTTAACCAACAATAAGATTGCTTAATGCAATACAAGGCAGACAATCTTTAAAAGACTATACACATGGGCATTTTGCTGATTGATGTTTGTATTATGTGAATCCTTAAATTGTCCTACAATTTAGATAGATGTACTTGTATTTAGCTGGGCTGGTGAGATAGCAGTTAAGAATACTGGCTGCTCTTCCAGAGGTCCCAAGTTCAAATCCTAGCAACCACGAGGGTTCATGACAATCTATAAAGAGATCTGATGCCCTCTTCTGGCATGTACATGCAGACAAAGCACTCCTACATAAAAAAAAAATAAAAACATGGGGAAACTGGGAAGGGGGATAACATTTGAGATATAAATAAATAATACCCAATTAAAAACAAAGAATATTTTTGTTCTGTCTGTATGTGTACCACATGCATGCCAGGTGCCTGTGGAAGCTAATAGAAAAGGAAACCTGGGATTCCCTGGAACTGGCATTTCAGACAATTGTGAGCCTGGGAGCAGGGGATTGAATCCAGATCCTCTGCAAAAGCACCACTGTCATCTCTCTAGCCACATTATTTTAGCCTTTATCTTCCACCACCACAGCATAATCTAGAATTAATCTACCCTTTGAAATGAATTGGCTTAAATCAACTTTGTAGATTAGGGTTTCTCAACTCGTAACCTTTTAACTCAGGTTAAGAAAAACAAAAATCTCATTCTTTATTAACATTACTTGATATTTCAAAATAAGCTAAAGAACATCGAGTCATTACTTCTCCCTTTAACATCCTTACTGCTCCTCCCCTCACCAAATCTAGAAATTACTGCTAGATGAGTCTTCAAGACTAAAATCCCCTAAAAGATCTCATTTAATGTGGTTGCACAGTATCTCAGTCACACATAGCAGCAGGTTTAAAAAGCAGATCCTAAAAGGAGAATAAAGTGGGATAGCAGAGTTCGTCCCATCCCATTTATTTCACTGACAAGTTATCAAAATCTTCCATGCCCTTTGATCCTTCAACATTAGGGCCTTGCATGTTTAAAAGATTTAAAGGGGGGAGGGGAAACACAGCAAGGGGGGGCACACTAGAAAGATAGGTCAGTGTGGACTGTTCTTGCCTAGGACTCAAATCCAGTTTCTAGTCCCAGGTCAGAACATGTAACTACAGCTACAGGAAGTCTGATGTACCTGTACCCATGTGCACAGACCCATATTTAGACACATTACACAATTAAAAATAAAAAGACTTTAATTTTAAGGCCAGGTGTGGCTGCATATACCTTTATTTCCAGCACTTAGGAGGTAGAAGCAGGAGAATCTGTATGTTCAAGGCCAGCCTGGTCTACAAAGAACCTGTCTCAAAAAAACAAAAAAGATCAAATATTTTGTTTGGTTCTTTAAGAATATCTTCACCACACATTGATTTAACCAGTTCAATTCTTTCATTTCCCATCTAACATCATTCTTGATCCTTGGAACACAGCTCCCTCGTAAACTGTATCTCAAAGCTATCATTAAAGTAAACACACATAGTTTCGATCTGAAACACCGGTTTCCTTCAATTGACAATACTTAGTATTTGATTTTTTGATGAAAGTATCCTTGCAGAGCAACAAATACTCTGTACTCTGCAAAAAGGTAATTTGTATATATGTAACTACAGTTCTTGAAACTGTTTCAACTAGGAAGATCAACACTGTAAAAACCAACCTCAACACCTCACAGCATGGGTGTCCTATCAATAGCCACAATAAAAACTTAAAGGCCCTTTTTCTAAGGCAGGATCTCACTGTAGTCCAGGTTAGCCTGGAACTATGGCAATCCTCCAGCCTCAACCCCCTGAGTGCTGGGATGACAGGTGAGATAGCTTGTTCAGTTAAACCCTCATAGATTTAAGCCTTCTTTTAAAGATGCGACTTAAAGAATTACCTACCTAGGTTCAAATTTCCTAGAAACTTAAGGAATCCTCGTTTGTCAGTCAGCTCTGAGACATTAAGATCAGAAGTGGGTTACATGGAAACTAATATTGTCTCAAATATTTTTTCACTTTTCCAAATTCTTTAAATGCCAAGTAAGAGGTAAACTTGTGCTGAGGTAACAAACCAAGCTACATTTCCTGAACTGAATTGAAGAGGGGCCCTTCCTAGGAAAACAGATTATTAAAGAAAAAGGGAAATGGGCACCACTAGTGAAACCTTGTAAACCAGTGGATCACAATCAACAGAATAAAACCAGTTTACCAGGATGTCTTTTTCCCTTTTAATTTTTGACTATTTTTCGGTTGCACATAGGTTAAAGGACAACTTGCAGGAGTCTGCTCTCGACTTCATCGCATGGAGCACTGGAATCAAGTGCCCCAAACCCTATGCCATCTCCCCAGTCCAGCTATGTGGTTCACCATTAAGAATCTCACAAGAGGAAATTCATCTACGACTTTTCACTTAAAGACACTAAACTGTAGGCCAAGGAGTATTATTCACTGATTAAAATACATTTTTGCAATTTGTAAATGATACTTTTAGCCAGCAACTCCAACTTAGTACTGTCTTAATGAGCCTAGGAGCCTGGAGTTTCCAGGATTGTGACCCTGATCTGCTTCCTGCAAACACTGTGACTTTAACCAAATCTGAGCGATTTTACCTCAGCTGGGGAAACCATCAATTCTTTACATGATCTCACAGGCTTGTTCAATTAAGTGCTATACTAACAAAAGCTGTTATACCCAGGGTTGGGGATTTAGCTTAGAGTGCTTGCCTAGCATGTCCCAAAGCTCTGGTCCAATGTCCAACAATGCAGGGGGGAAGAAATAAAGTTCTTGTGGTCAAATGCCACAATGCCATTAATCCAGCAAGAAAGTTTCCCAAAGACATAACTTTAATTCCTTGTAATATTAGAAAAGATGGACTTCTGGTTAAGATATTGAATGTTTCCAGGAGTGGTGTTAAACACCTTTAATCCCAAGGCAAGCATGGTCTACATGGTTAGTTCCAGGACAGTCAGAGCTAAATAATACTTCGTCTCATAGTTTAGAGACAGCAATCCAAAAGGCATTTTTTAAAAAAACAGGTCACGTTATAAACTGTATTTTTTTAAACTAAAACTAATGCTAGGTGTTTAAAAGCCACTGGCATCCACTGGAAATGCAAAAACAAAACAAAACAAAACAAAACAAAAAACCGAAACCCAGAAACAACCTCCTTCAACAAGCCTCACTTGCAATGTATTGAACACATTCCACTAAACAAACAAACAAACAAAACAACCACAGAACCTCTTTTAATAGCACCTTCTGGAAGTTTCCCAGTTATCTGGGAAAATAACAAAAGCTGAATCCTGACACTAAAACTACCCCAAAAATGGAAGCTCTATACAATGCAACGCCCCGCTCTCGTTCCCCACCTCTGCCTGGCATATAGTCTACACTCAGTAAAGACTGTTAGTTGAATCAGAGGTGGAAAGAAAAAGGGACAGGAGAATCTAGGTGTCCATCCCCACAGCTCCTCCCTAACACGTGGGCGCACACTGGGTTCCCTACCCCCAACTATAGTAGGGTCAAACCTAATGAGTTGAATTGGAGTTCAGCGGCCGAGCCACGCTCCAAAACCGACTAAAGCTTAAAGTACAAGGTCATAAGTGAGCAAAACCCAGGTCCATCCAGGCTTCCCATCTGGTCCAGAGCATGCTTCCGAGGCGCGCCTTCTCCACCTCGCCTCGGCTCCCGTGCCGCGCACGCGCACCGCGGCTTTCATCTGCCCCTCCACGGACTCGCGCTCGCGTTCTAACTGCCCCCCCACCCCTGCCCCCACTAGGGTCCGCAACGGCCTCGCGCCTTGGAGACCCAGTCTAATGTGTTCCGGTCCGCGCGCCAACCGCCTCCTTCCTTCATCCGCGCTTTGGCGCGGGCGCAGTGCTTCAGGTCTATGGGAACCTCGCGCCTCTCGCACATCTTTCTGTGCTACCTCCTCCAATTGAAGGCAGAGTCCACCATTACTGCCTACTCCAACCTCGCGCAACGGGGTGAAAAGGGTGTGAGGGGGAGGGGAAGCTTCCCCTCCCCCTAAACATCCCGAGACGGTAACCTAAAGCGGCCATGCCGCCAGCCTGCCGCAGCCCCCAGGCCCGAAAGGAGCCGGTGCCTCCGGCCCCCGACTTCCAGCAAAGTGCGGACCAAGCCCGGAGGCTGTTTCCGAGCCTGGTCTTTGGCCACGCTCGGCCGCTCACTCACCTGAGGCCGCCATGTTGGGAGAGGGAGAGAGAACGCAAAGGACCCGGATGAGGCAATCACGTGATTATAGCGGGCGCGACGGGCTTGGAGACGTGAAACCAGGAGGGGGCGGGGAGCTGAGGACGGAGGCAGGAGGCGGGGCGCCGCCGCGCTAGGTTCGTAAAGCAGCGCGAGGAGGTGGCGCGGCGTCCGACGGGAAGACCTGTGCGACATGTGGCCGAAGGGGTGGAGTCTGAGCTGTCGCGAAACCCTTTGCTTTACGTTGAGCCCGGCGCGGCCGTCAGGTCCGATCTGCGCCCGGGGCGGGGTCTCTTGGCGCACAGACTTCTGGGTGCTGGGCCCGCGCGAAGGGCGGGGCCGCACTTGCTGATTCTATGGAACCGAGTGGGCTTGGAATCTAGAATGGGTGTGCCACAGTTGATTATTTTCGAAGGGAAGATTCTGAGTTTCTTTTTAAATCACTTTTTATAAAGGCAAAGAAAGTCCAGAGTTCTGTAGAATGGTTTCAATTAAGAAGGTAACATTTGAACATGTTATAGCCATGGTCTTTTGCCTCTTTTAACCCTCCGATTGACTGACAAGGGCCAGCATCGAGTGCTAGCCACATTTCTTTCAAAGAATGCTTCATTTTTATTTTATTTCACAAAGTGAAACTACTGAGCACCAACCATGTGCCAGGCACTGTCTAACAGAGGCTTGTGGAATAAATAAAGGGAAGAAGACTACCTTGGATAAAATATTACAAATGATAAAACAATACAGGTAAATAGGATAATAGAATAAAAGGTAGTTAGGGACAACTCCAAATAGCCTGCTTCTCTACAAGAACAGGGAGCATTCGTAACCATTGAGCCATAATTCCAGCTCCTAAAATTTTTTAATCACCGTAAAGCATTGTCATAAAAAACAAACATGTAGTTTCTGATCGTTTCCCTAGATCAGAAATTTATCATTAAAATAAATTTGCACGGGGGTTGTAGGGGCTCAAAGGTTAAGAGCATTGGCTGCTCTTCCAGAGGACTTGGGTTCAATTCCCAGCACCCACATGGCGGCTCACAACTGTAATTCCAGTTCCAGAGGATCTGACACCCTCATACAGACATACATGCAGCAAAACAGCAAATGCACATAAAATAAAAATAAATGTACATTTAAAAAATGATTTGCAGAAACATGCACGGTAGCACATACCCTTTATTTATTTATTTATTTATTTATTTATTTATTTATTTATATTTATTTTGGTGTTACATAGGGTCTCTCTACATAGCTCTGGTTGTCCTGGAACTCACTATGTAGACCAGGCAAGACTTAAATTCACAGAACTCCACCTACCTCTACCTAAGTGCTGGGATTAACAGTATTCATTACCATGCCCAGCTGGCACATACCTTTAATTCCTACACTTGGAAGGCAGACAAAGGCAAATCTCTATATAGAGAGAGTTTGAAGCTAATCTGGTGTACATATCTAGTTCCAAGTCAGCCAGGGCTACACACTGAGACCCTGTCTCAAAACAAAACTAAACAAAACAAACCCCCAACTAACCAACCAACCAACCAAAAACAAAACAAGAAAACAGAAAATAATTTTCTTAGCTGATTGTGGAGCACCACATACAAAAATATGTAATCACAGTGCTTGGTAGATTGAGATAGATCAGTTGAAGGGTAGCTTTGGCTACAAAACAAGTGAAGGTTAGCCTGGGCTACAAAAGATAATGAGATCATTTGTCAAGATTTGATAGCCATGGTACTTACCCAATCCGTCTTCTCTAATTTTCTATTGCTTTCCCCCAGTGTTTTTTAGCCTGACCACTGTATTAATTTTCCAACTGGGTTTCTTGCCAACTGGGTTTCTTGCCTAAAGGCTTTGTCTACTGCAGTGCACATAATACATGGCTGCTACACATATTTTTCTGAAGGAGAGATCTGAACAGTTGATGACGAACATGACCATATCCACATGGACAAAATAAGACTTTTTTTTGAGAGATGGAGTTTCTGTTTCATAGCTTTGTCTGTCCTGGACTCCACTGTGTACACCAGGCTGGCTTTAAATTCCCAGAGATCCACCTGCCTCTGCCTTCTGAGTGCTGGAATTAAAGCTAAATAGGCTTCTAAGGCCATGTGCACCCCACTTCCAATCACTAATCCAAACTGACTTACTTCCATCTTTTCTCTCTCTCTCTCTCTCTCTTCCTTCCTTGCTTTTTTCTTTCATTTCATTTTGTTTTTGAGAAAAGGTTTCACTATTTAGCCTTAGCTAGCATGGAACTCGCTCTGTAGACCAGGCTGAGTCATAGCCTCCTTCCTTTGCCTCCTAAGTGTTGGAGTTAAAGGTATACAACTCTACATCTGGCCCTTTCTTTAAAAAAAAAAAAGATTTATTTTATGTATATGAGTGTTTTGCTTATAAATATGTAAGTGCGCAGAGTGCATGCTTGGTGCCCATGGAGGTCATAAAAGGGCACCAGATCCTTGGAACTGGACTTACAGACTGTTTTAAGTTGCCACGTGGAAGCTGGGAACTGAAGTTGGGTCTTTGGCAAAAGCAGTAAGTACCTGTCTTAGTTTGGGTTACCAGGAAGAGAGACCATGACCAAGGCAACTCTTACAAAGGCAAACATTTAATTAGGACTGGTCTACAGTTTCCGGGGTGTAGTCTGTTATAGTAGGAGGTATGGCAGTGTCCGGGCAGACATGGTACTGGCAGAGCCAAGAGTTCTACGTCTTGATCAGAAGGCAGCCAAGAAGAGACTGGAAGAGACTGTCTTCCACACTGGGCAGAGCCTAGGCATTGGAGAGCTCAAAGTCCACTTACACAGTTACACACTTCCTTCAAAAAGGCCACACCTCCTTCAATAAGGCCACACCTCCTAATAGTGCCACTTCCTATGGCTAAGCATGAAAACACATGAATCTGTGTGTGTAGGAAACCTATTATTGTTTTTTTTTTTTTGAGACAGGGTTTCTCTGTATAGTCCTGGCTGTCCTGGAACTCACTCTGTAGACCAGGCTGACCTCGAACTCAGAAATCCACCTGCCTCTGCCTCCCAAGTGCTGGGATTAAAGGTGTGCACAACCACTGCCTGGCTGTGGAAAACCTATTTAAACCACCACAGCACTCAACTTTTGAATCATCTCTCCAGCCACCTCTATTTATTTATTTATTTATTTATTTATTTATTTATTTATTGAGATAGTGTCTATCTACATAACTCTGGCTGTCCTAGAACTCACTCTGTAGAAGAGGATGGCCTTGAACTCACAGAAATCCTCCTGCCTCTCTGTCTCTGAGTTCCAGGATCAAAGGCGTGCACCACCATGCCTCACTTATCTTGACTTGTGTTCCTGCCATATATACACTGTTTGTTCCTAACATGGGAGTCCTTTTTGGCCCTTTGTTCTCTCTGTTTGGAATTCTTCTTCCTCTGTTGGGGGGTTGGTCTGGTGCTATGTATACAAATGCTAAATCCTGATCCTCAAAAATCTGGTTACAGCCCAGATGAGTATATGCTCACGCAGCCTTTGTTGTATAAACCTTGCCCCCCCCCCCAATTTAAAGCTGCATGATTGATAAAAGGCTGGAGCTTGTGATTGGGCAATAGAGCTTGAGGAAGGTGGGATTTGATAATTGAGTGAGGGGTGTCTCAGGAGAGACCAGGGGGAAGAGCAAGGAAGAAAAGGATGGGGAGAGGAGGAAGTTGCCTTGAAGCCAGATGGATCACGAGCACATGGCCAGGAGAAATGCACCCTGAAGATAGGCTGATGGAGCAGAAACAGCCCCAGTGAGACTCAAAACAGCAAGTAACAAGGGTTTGGATCTAGGTGAGAATAGCACAGAACATGCCCAGTCTAGGCTTACAGCTTTAAATAAAATACTGGGTCTCTGTGTCTTTTATACGGGTGAGCTAGAATAAATAATTCATATACATTACTGTCAATGATGAAGCCTGTCCAAGTTCCCTTTAAATTCACCTTTTGGGAGCTGGAGAGACGACTCAGTGGCTATGAACACTGGCTGTCCTTCCAGAGAACCTAGGTCCAATCCCAAGAACCCGCACATGGCTCAGAACTGTAACTCCAATCCCAAGAACCTGCATATGGCTTGGAACTGTAACTCCAATCCCCTAGGATCTGATTTTCCCTCTGGCCTCTACAGTGCTACGTCTTCATGTTGCGCAAACAGGCATGTAGGCAAAACCCCCATATACTAAAAAATGAAGATTAAAGGATTAATGTTTTCTTTAATGGAGCGTGCCTTTATTCCCAGCACTGGAGAGGCTCTTGAGTTTGAAGTCAGGCTGGTCTACAGAGTGAGTTGCAGGATAGTCAGAGTTACTTAGAGAAACCTCATATGTGTGTGTGTGTGTGTGTGTGTGTGTGTGTGTGTGTGAGTGAGAGAGAGAGAGAGAGAGAGAGAGAGAGAGAGAGAGAGAAAGAGAGAAATGGAAAAATTAAGGAGCCGTGAAAAAGGAAAGAAGCCCTTCATCTTGGATCCAGTTGGCCTCTTGCTGACCGAGTCAAGAACCTTTAGCACAGCTAATAAGTCTGAGATTGCCTACAGATAGGCTGCATGTTTTCTTAAAGACACCCTAGACAACAGTGTTAAAAACAACAAACTATGCTCATCTTGGGCCAGGATGCTTATAATGTGTTCTGGTATCAACACTGCCCTCTGGACTCTAAATCTAAACAGTGCATCTCATAAAACTGTCTTCCTGGAGTGGGAGATGGAGTCTCGTTGATAAAAGGACCACTTAGCTTGAGGCCCCGGGCTTGATCCTCATCACTGCATAAACCCGCATGGCGACAGATGCGAGAAAATCCCAGCACTTGGGAGGCGGAAGTAGAAGACTCCCGAGGTTTGGTGTACTCCTCAGCTGCAGAGGAAGTTTGAGGCCAGCCTCAGAATTCCCTGGGGGTGGGGGTTGAGAGTGGGGAGGTTGTAAGCAACATCTACCTACCATTCTTCCCAAGGTTTAAACGGCAGACTGAGGCCCATTTCTCTAAACTTCACGCTAGGGAACCAATGAGCTGATTGGGATTCCTTGTAGAGAGAGCCTAGGTGAGGGGTTATGTACAGGAGTTTGGGTACTTCCTGGCCCACAGCATCTGCATAGCCTTACCTATCGAGGGGAGGGCTTCTCTGTATAGATGATGCTCCAACCAGTCTTGCCCAGCCTAGCCCTTCTCCAGGTCAAGTGCAGAGTTGCCAGGTGGTTGGGAGCAGCTGGACTCCCAAATGTGAATCTCAAGCCCTGCTCTGCCCTCTGTGTGGGGAGTAGGCACATACACGTGCAAAAGCGTGCATCTGCACACACACAGACTAAAACAAATATCTTTTATATAAATAAATATGTTTTAAAAGTAATCATTAAAAAATAAATGAATAAATCTTGTTATAAGCTTTGGCTGCAAGAGTACTCTGAATTGTTAAAAGTTTACTCTTAAGTGATCAGTTGCAAGACTTTGGTGGCTCAGTGGGTGGAGCACCTGCCACCAAGCTAGAGCACCTGAGTTTGATTCCTTGAGCCCACACAGTGGAAGGAGAGAACAGACTCCTAAAAGCTGTCCTCTGGCTTCTACACAGCATGGCAGTCATAAGCACACAAATAGATACATAAATTACAACTTTTAAAAATAAATAAATGTGGAAAAGCTTTGGGTGGCCTCTGAATTGACTTCCATATGGACCACAGTGTTTTCTAAAAGGTAAGTAATCAAAGTGTGTTCACTGGGAACTTTGAGTTTATTGTTAAAACTACTCTAGCTGGACACAGACTGAGGCTAGTCTGGGTGTTCATCAACATCCTGTGTCAAAAGGAAGGAAGGAATTTTCCCCCCTCGGGGAGTATTTTATTTTATTCTAAATAACGCCCACATGGGGACAATAAAAGACTGCTTGAGGGGCTGGAAAGATGGCTCAGTGGTTAAGAGCACTGTCTGCTCTTCCAGAGGTCCTGAGTTCAATTCCCAGCAACCACATGGCGGTTCATAACCATCTGTAACAGGATCCACTGCCCTCTTCTGGTGTGTCTGAAGACAATGTATTCACACATATAAAGTGTATATATGTATATGCATATATATATATAGTATACATATATATATATAGTATATACACATACATATTTATACACACACAGGATTTGTTAATCCTTAAAAAAAGACAGTTTGACTTTTAGTTACTTTTACTATTTCAAAATTCACTACAGATAAAACAGTCCCATATTCTCCAAGTCAAGACAGACTCTCTGATGGTCCCTGAATGACGATGCTTGCCTTGTTAAGGAAGATGGGATATTTTTAGGGATCTCAAGTTCAAATACCGTCAAGTGTCTGTAGGCAAGTGTGCGAAGCTATGCACGGGGCTGTGGTGCAGAGTCTGGAAGACGTAAGAATACAGGAACGCTGGAAGACGCTCACATTCAGCCTTCCTGTTTGACGCCTGTCCACCGGGAAAGCTAACAGTCTGTGACGATACCGACTAATCCACAATTCAAGGACTTGAGAACTTTCTCCGCTAGGCCATTTAGACTTGCCCAAACCTCCAGTTTTATCTTTTGTACATGGATCACCAATACCTATTCCCATATGCTTTAGAACAACCAGTTGTCCTGGCACACTGTGAGCACATGCAGCAGTAGATCTGTATCAAATAAATGAGAGCCAGGGATTTAGCTCAGTGGATACAGTGCTTGACTAGCATGCAGGATGTCCCAGGTTGGAGTCCCACAAGTCCAGGGTCATCCTTGACTACTTAGTAATCTTGAGCCCAGCCTGAGCTACATAAGACTCTAAAATAAGGCAAGTGATAACATACAGGACATTATGCAGAGATTTTAAAGTATGATTTGGAAGTGAACAGAAGAGTAAAACAGCACCTTATTTTTACACTAATACAGGAGGTAAAATCAGACCGATACTGATTCCTGTGCCCGTGAGAAGACAGCAAGAAACCTGAGAATCCTGGGAAGTAGAGAACTGGAGTAGATGGCCCATAAGTGAGAGGTGAATCTAAGCCCACTCTGCTCCCTGGTGTGTGGGATGGGGCAAAAGAGATGGACTGCCCTGAACAGACCCAGTCTGAAAGTGTGGCTCTGTGTGAGGTACAAGAGTAGCCTCACAGTTTGTATCAGTCACACTTGAATGGGTAAGTGTGCCTTCTGTAAGAACATCTGCAAAACAACTTTGCACACCTCAGGACACATGTATGCATACATGCACCCACATGGTCAGAGATGCTTGTTGAAGTTCAGTTTTTGATGGCAGTAGATTAAAAGCAATATAAACATCCCAAAATAAGGACCAGTTACATAAAACTATATGACATTCATTGAGGGGATACTGTTCAATCTTGAAAGAAAATATCATTAGGATCTAGTTAGATGAGGCGTAACATGAAAAGATACCCATGTTTCACATAAAAGTGGGATCTGGACGTATAATACAGTAGATCCGAGTCAATTTTACCTTCATGAAATAATGTTCAATAATGTTAAAGATTAACATAATGTTACAACATAAATAATGTTAATAAACATGAATGTTAATTGCAATTAATTATCAAATTAATTAATTAATAACATATAATTGCCCATAATGTAAGCTATACATATATAATAATGATAATTACCAATTACATGATTAATTAATAATGTTGATAAACATATGTTAATGTTACAATGTAATAATCTTACCTTTGTGAAATAATCAATAATCAATAATGTTAAAGGTTAAAGATCTTCTCTGTTAAAGATCTAGGTGTGGAGGCCAGAGAGATGGCTCCGTTGTTAAGTGCACATTGCTCTTCCAGAGGGTCTTTCGGTTTCCAGCACCCACATCAGTCAGGTGACTGCTGCCTGTAACTCCTGCTCCAGGGGCTCTGACTCCTCTTCTGAGTCCTGCAGCCACTGCACTAATGAGCACAAACCTGCACAGATACATATGTATGCACATAATTTAAAAAAAAAAAGAAGAAGGGAGCTGGAGAGATAGTTCAGTGGTTAAGAGCACTGACTGCTCTTCCAGAGGTCCTGAGTTCAATTCCCAGCAACCACATTGTGGCTCACAACCATCTGTAATGGGATCTGATGCCCTCTTCTGGTGTGTCTGAAGATAGTTACAGTGCACTCATGAATACAACAAATAAATCTAGAAGAAGAAGAAGAGGAGGAAGAGGAGGAAGAAGAGGAGGAGGAGGAGGAAAAGAAGGAAAAGGAAGAGGAGGAGGAAGAAGAGGAGGAGGAGGAGGAGGAGGAGGAGGAGGAGGAGGAGGAGGAGGAGGAGGAGGAGGAGGAGGAGGAGGAGGAGGAAATAATCTAGGCATGGTAGCTCTTGCCAGTAATCTTGATCCTTTAAGTTGGAGGCAGGAGAGTTGCTCTGAGTTCAACACCAGCCTGGGCTACAGAGTGGGATCCTGTCTCAAAAAGCCAAAGAGGGAAAACCCACAGATCTTGAAGAACAGTTAGCACAGTCTTAACAATGCATCTTCTAGTGAGGTGGGATGGTGTTTGATTTTTATTCCCAGTGCTTGGAAAGCAGGGGCAGGTAGATCTCTGTGAGTTCAAGGTCAGCCTGGGCTACAAAATGAGTTCCAGGTCAGCCAGAGCTACATAGTGAGATCTGGTCTCAGAAAAACAAACCAAACTACATTTCTTTCTAGGTGATGGCACCTGAAGATCCTTGATTTCCCTTGATTTCTCTATTTCTGCCCATCTTTGTTTCTCATTTTCCACAATGAACATGTCCCGCTTTTGTCTTTAAGTTTAAAATTATGCTTGGGGGACTGGAAAGATCACTTGGCAGTTAAGAACACTCACTGCTTTTCTACAGGACCTGGGTTCAATTCCCACATGGAACCTAGGGGAACACAGAGGCTCCCAACTGTCTATAACTCCAGTTCTAAGAGATCCAATGCCACCTTCTGCCCACCTTGGACACCAGGCACCAATGTGGTGCACATACATACATACAAGCAAAACTCATACACATAAAAATAAATAAAAATAAATTACATTTGGAAAGCAGAGGCAGGTAAAGCTCTGTGAGATTGAAGCCATCCTGGTCTATATAGTGAGTTCCAGGCCATCCTGGTCTATATAGTAAGCTCCAGGTCAGCCAGAGCTACACTGTGAGATTCTGTCTTTTAAAAAATTTATGTGCACATGTGAAAGTCATAGAATAACTTTCAGGAGTTGGTTTTCCCCTTCCGTTGTGTAAGTCTGAAGGTTGAACTTAGGTCATGCAGCTTCATGGTTAATGCCTTTACCAGCTGAGCCATCCCCCTACCTCTGCTTTTTTGTTTTGTTTGTTTGATACAGCCTCTTTCATATCTCTATGTAGTATTGGCTGTCCTGGAGCTCACTATGTAGATCAGGCTGGCCTTAAACTCACAGAGATACTCCTGCCTCTGCTTCTTGAGTGCTGGGGTTAAAGGTGCGCAGCACCACACCCGGTCCACAAGGCAGCTCACCACTGTCTATAACGCCTCTGTGGGTACCAAGCACACACTTGGCTCAAACAAAGACACGCGGGCCAACACTCATACACATACAACTAAAATGTTTTTTTAAAATGACATTGTGTGGTGATGCTTAGGCGGAAGTCAGAAGCTGAGGTAGAAGGACTGAGGTGGACATAAAGGATATAGCGTTGAAGGAGGTCAGGAAGTGCTGGAGGGGACAGGGAACAGGCAACCTGGGATAGTTTGGGCACAAGTGAGATGACAGAGAGTCATAGCCAGTTCCTTGACTCCTATCCACACCTCTAGGACGGTCCTTAATGACAGTTCGGCATGGATGAAGCTCTGGAGGGGGATTTAGACTTATTGATGTTACCCACCTTCGGCATACTTCAGTGAAAGATTGGAGAGGAACGCGGGACGGAGCGACCGCCTGTTAGTAGAACTGTCCAAATGGTGGCGCTGTAAGCCAGGAAATCAGAGCACAGCACCGCGGCTGCGGGTTAGAAAGAAGCCGCTGCGTTTGCAGCTAAGAGGCCACCAGGGGGCAGAGAGGGGTAAGGACGGCTAGGACCAGGACTGCTGGAGTCAGGCCAATACATCAGCTGCCATCAGTAAAGTGAAGACTGCCAATGAAGCTGTGTGAGGACAAAGCAAGAAGCAGGTTTGCAATGAAACGTCTGAAGGGACAGTTGGAACAGCTATCCAAAGTGAAGCTTCAGACTTCCTCTGTTCACCAGACATGCTCTGTCTCTGAGCCTGGCTCTCTCCGATGCTTGGTCTTCTCCCACTTTCTTTCTTCCTTACTTAATATTAGACACCTCTAGTCACCAAGGTCCAAGAAGGCAAAGGAGACATCCATGAGGATGAGATAGAAGGGATTTTATGTGTGTGCATGTGCCAGAAAGCAGGTTGGGAGGAAAGGCGTTATTGGCTTACATTTTCAGCTATCACTGAGGGAAGTCAGGTAGGAACCCGGACAAGGCAGATACCTGGAGGCAGGAGCTGGTGCACAGGTCATGGGGGAGTGCTGCTTACTGACTTGCTCCTCATGGTGTGCACATCCTGCTTTCTTATAGAACCCAGGACCACCAAGCCCAGGGATGGATGGCACCACCTACAATGGGTTGGGCCCTCCCACATTAATCACTAATTAAGAAAATGACCTGCAGTTGCATCTAATGAAGTCGTTTTCTCAGCTGAGACTCCTTCCTTTCAGCTATCTCCAGCTTGTGTCAGGTTGACATAAAACTAGCCAGTACAACATGTCTAGGGAGCATGTTCAATGTAGAAAACCCAGGAACATGTCTAAGTGCTGTTAGAAGGGATGCAGAGGAGGAGGAGGAGGAGGCGGAGGAGGCGGAGGAGGCTGCGGCAAGAAGACAGGAAGTAACCTTACAGAAGGGGCGGGTCCAGACCTTTGCCAGGCCTTTCCATCCGCCTAGGATGCCCTTCCACACCACGTGCACATTCATTTCCAACGGGTTCCATTAGGGCCAAACCGGATTCTCTAAGACAACTTTGTATCTCTTTTAACAGCTGGACCATAGTTTCTATTACTGGATACCGAGGATAGACACCTCACCGCAGTGCCAGCAAGGTGTCTGGCCTAGTACGGACAGGACAGACAGGCGGACTAATGAACTGTTGGTTTCCTTCATCTTTCTTTTTAAAAAAGATTTATTGTGTTTAAACTGTGCATATATTAGTCTCTGTGCGGGTATTTTATTTGAGCAAAGATGCTCTCAGAGACCACAGGAGTTGGATCTCCTAGACCCGGAGATGCAGGCAGTTGTGCGCTGAACTTGGAAAGAGTAGCAAACACTCGTAACTCCTGAGCTCTCCAGCCCTGACTTCAATGATCTTTCTGTCGAGGAGAGCATGGAGAGAGGCAGAGTGACTGAGAGAATCAGCTATTTCCCTCCGAGGCTATTTCTAATATTTTGACGTGACTGTTCAGGGGTGTGGAGGTGTGTGTCTGCGAGTGTGCCTGCGTGCCTACCCTGCATGCGCCGGTTTGTCCTTTTAGGGCCCTGAAACTTCCAAGGCCCTCTCGTGTTATCTCAGGGAAAGAATCTCAAGGAATGATTTTAGAGTAGACAAGGAAAGAGAAAAATGGAGACAGACTCCTGTTCTCTGTCCTTCCAGCCGGCCGGGACATCCAGACAGCAGGGTCAGAGGTTAGGCAGGGAAGAGCGGGGGAGGGAGCAAGCTGAGAGAGAGGCCAGAATCTCTCTGCTTTGTATAGGAAGAACATTCTGCAGGTGTTTTCTCATGAAGAAGAGAAATTGCATGGCCCTCTGGAATGTAAACACCAGATAAGACTGCCCCCCTCCAAGTAAAGTTTATTTTCTTTAATCTAGAATAGATACCACATTCTTTCTCATGATCTGGTTCTGGTCCCTTTAGCCTCTGTAGTCAGGTTCCTAATCTACCACCTTCCCTTTCCTCAGCCTCTGTGTCCATCTTTGGGCCTCTCTTTACTCCGTTATGATCTCCTTTTATACACGACCTGAGCATCTGGACTTGGAGGGGGGCCTCTCATTTAAATCAGTTAAATCTATTAAGTTCTGGCTAGAAGGTTCTGCCCTTCCCATAGTGGGATTCTCTCATCTCTTTTAGGAAGAGCAAGCAGGCCACATCTTGGCACAAATACAGTGTTCATTCAAGTATCCGATGCCCCAGATAACAAGCCAAGGGTCATGGTCTCTGTCCAGCTGTGAGTCCAGGCTCTCCAGTTAGAGGCAGAACAATCTCCCAGAGTGGAGCCCTGTAGTAGAGAGTAGAGGGGGTGTCAGAGGAGAAAGCCCAGGAGATGAGAGTTAGGAGAGAGAGAGGAAGGCTTCAGGGAAGGAGAATGCAGCAAAGAAGTGTGCAAAAAGAAGCAGGAAGAACCCCTGTCAGGATGTGCCTTAGGCAAGCGCTGACTTGGGAGAACACAGGGCTCAAAGGGGTCTGGGAGAATTAAGGAAGGAGCCACTTATGGGGGGCAGTGGAGATGGAATGTGGGGATAAGATTAGATTTTGTTTTTAACTTTGTGAAGCTTAATGATGTTTACAGAGCCAGGAGGGAGTGGAGACAGAAGGTGCTGGGGGTTTGCAGGGAGGGAGGGAGGGAGGGATCACATTGTGGACTGTTATCAGCACAGGGCCAGGTGAAGGGTCATGCAACGATCTCCCTCCCCCACCCCAGTCCTTGCCCCATAGAGCTCTGAGGTACTTTGAGCGAGGATAAGGCTGAATGGAACTGAAGGAGCATTGAGATAGCCCTCCTCTCCCTTTCAGTCATGGGACTAGCCTAGGCTACATGTTCAGACATGTAGCCTAGGCCAAGGGTTCTCCCCACATTGAAGCTGGGGCCTAAAGCCCTTCCTACCTCTTAGGTATCACAGGACAGAATGGTCTGTTCTGTCTCCAGGCATGGATTCTCTTCACTAGGTGTCGCCTGGCTGTCAGTCAGAAGAGGATGGCTTAGAGCAAGCATATCGTCCCATGAGGGACATCCCAGGGCTCAGTCCACTCACAGAAGCTCCCACAGGGCCACCATGCTGTCCTGGGACTGGCTCTCAGACAACCACGGCCTCACTGATTCTGACTCTAACCCCCTGAAGTGAAGTTTAGTGAGGGAAGGGAGGCACCTAGGAGTGCATCTGAGCTGATGGCTGAATGCGGGAGGATTCAGGGGCAATCAGTGCTCCTGAGGACAGGGATGATTGCAATGTGTCCTCCTGGCCCTTTTCAGTGGCTGTTTGAGACAGACTCGTCACTACAGAAGCTGGGACTAGGCTGCTTGTAGCCTCTGTTTCAGGAATGGAGATAAAACTGAATGTAAGACTATTGTCCCAGATCCTGGGGTTTTTATCCACCCCTCTGACTCAGGGCAGGTGATAGGACCTTTGACCATGCCCTTTATTCTTACCTCCACATGTCCAAATTCTTGTTCTGCACAGGACTAGAGAGGTGAGGGACCCAACCCTGAGCTTGGTTCTCCTGGTGCACACACTGAGGAAGGGGTGCTCACCACACAAGGAAGGCATACATGCCTACCTACAGGCCCGTGGTATTGGAACTGGTTGTTTGGCCTGTCTGTGGCTCATGAACCACAAGTTTACATTTCTAGAAAAAAAAATCTCACATTATTTATTCATTTGGGGGGGGGGAGGGCCAGGTGTCAGGGTGTAGGAGAGAAAGCAGAGAAAACTCTGAGGAGTCTGTTCTCCCCTTCTATCACTTGGGTCCCAGGGATTGAACTCCAGGGATTATTCTTGGTGGCAGGCACTTTTATCCACTGAGCTATTTTTCTGGCCCAGACACCCGGTTATATAAATGTGTGTGTGTCATGCTTCTTAATGTGGGAAATTCTACATTTTTAAACCGACATTTCTACTCCATAACATCTGCCCCTCCAAAAATGGCTCCCACTTTAATTCTACAAAGGAAGCGTTCCCTGGACCCAGCCAGAGGATTCTGTGAGCCCTCATGACTCTCACTGTTCCCTCTCCCTACCCTGTGTCATGCTCACCTGTCCACACGTGACCCACCACCTCCAGGAAGCTTTTTCCCCTTCTACCACCCCATGACCCTCCATCTCTGTAATGTTGGGCACAGCCCTTTGTGTCTGGTGACAAAGAGGAGCTGGACCTAAGGCTCTTAGCTTTTCCTGTGGGCGAGTCTGCCTGGTGCTTGCCCAGCCATGTATTTATACTTCCAGCCAGCAAGGCTGTGCCTCCTCATAAGGCTTTGGCTGTAGGAAAGGAGAGGGGAGTTTGTGTGAGGGACCAGAAGGAGAAGGTGTGTGTATGAGAGAAAGAAAGAGAGAGAGAGACAGAGACAGAGAGAGTGACAGAGGTGGAGAGACAGAGACACACATAGAGATACAGAGATACAGAGAGACAGAGACAGAGACAGGGAGATACACAGAGACACACAGAGAAGCAGAGAGACAGACAACATATGGCTGGGACCTAAGGACACAGCTGCCTTCCCCAGCATACCCAGTCCCTGTTGCCTGCCAATAGACAACATCACCATTACTGTTCTATTGAGTGTATAATTTACTTTTTTTAAAATTATCACCACTACTAGTTTGTATATGTATGTGTGTGCAGTGTACAGTGTCAAACCCAGGGCCTCACATATGCCAAGCAAGTAATCTACCACTGATCTATTCTCACAAGCAATGGGTATTATTATTTTGGTGCTGTGGATGGAGCCTGGAGCCTTCTACACAGTAAGCTCTCTTTCCATTCTGTCACCAAGCTTGCCCTTCATTGGAAGTTCATTCATTACATGAGCTTCCCGCTTAATGAGGGATGCGCCACACCCAGGTCCCTCGGGCTGTTTCTGCGCCCTGAGCCTCTTTGAGTCTGGAGTTTGAGTTCCTGAGCTTCTGCCAGTTAGACCTGCTGTGAGGCTCAGACATTAATCAGACAATGGGTTAGTTGATAAATTTACCCAAAGCCTGCCTTGAAGTTGAACTTAGAGAACCTAGGAGGGAGAGGATCATGTTGTCACCCACTGTGACTTACTACCAACGCACAAGTACCAGCTCACCTTTCTAGGACAAGGAGAGGCAGGCTTACTCTAGGACCAAGCCTTCAAAGCCCTTCTCCTGGGAGCTTGGCACAGTGGCACAGGCCTGTCTGCTGTTTTATCACTATAGTGGCCAGAGGCAGCTGTTCAAAGTTGCCCTCAGCTGCACTGTTACTTTGAGGCCAGCATGGGTTTCAAAAACAGCAAGAATGACAGGAACATGTCTTCCTGGTGATCAGAAATCTGCCGCTTTCTCTGTCTCCACGTTGGTTTGGTTGTACTGTTGGGAATGGAATGACCAGGTTGAATCCTTTCATGCAGTTTTGCAAATGTGGCCTCAAACAAAAGAAGAGAGGCCCCGAGGCCAAATCTGCATTTTGTCAGTGAGGGAAACTGTCTATGTGGGACGTGGCAGCATACACATCAGCACTGGGGAGGCCTGGGCTATGTTGTGAGTTCCAGGCCAGCCTGGGTTGAAGATAGGTCAGAGCTCAGTTGACGGTGCTTAGCATACACAAAGCCCTGGGTTCAGTCCACCGGAACTGCATGAATAAACTGGTGCCGTACAACTGTAAACCCCACGATTGAACATGGAGGCAGGAAGATCAGAAATTCAAGGCTTCAAGAGACCCTGTTTTGTGAATATGTGTGTGTGTGTGTGTGTGTGTGTGTGTGTGTGTGAAAGAGAGAGAGAGAGAGAGAGAGAGAGAGAGAGAGAGAGAGAAAGAGAGAGGGAGAGAGAGAGAGAGAGAGAGAGATACAGAGAAACAGACACACACAGAGACACAGACAGACAGAAACACAGCAAACGAGACATATACAGAGAGACAAACATATAGACAGAGAGGGAGAGAGACATTCAGTGAGAGTGGTGAGCGGGGAGAGAGGGAGAGAGAGCGAGAGAGAGAGAGAGAGAGAGAGAGAGAGAGAGAGAGAGAGAGAGAGAATTCATCCTAGCTGTCTAATAATCCATCCTGATGTGGATCTGGTCTTGCTGATGACCCAGAGCAATTTTCTTTTGACCAAATGTTTTTTTTCAAGCTTAGCCTCTCTTCTAAAACAATGCTTTAATCTACTCAGTCCAAAAATTGTCTGTGCCCACTCTGCTCTCTTCTTTGGGTCTCCTTGAGACTGTTGTTCATGGTGCCCATCACCCGTAGGGTGACCTCACAGCATGGTCAAGAATTACCCCCTGGGTAAAGGAAGGATAAAAGATGAGTTCCTGAGATGTGCTCCACGTGTAGTTCTGTCATCTGCACCAATGCTCAGGGTGTGTGTGTGTGTATATAGTGTGTGCCTGTGTATGTGCATGTACCTATGTGTAAGTGTGTGTGCGTGCCTGTGCCTGTGTGTATGAGTGTGTCTGAGTGTTTGTGTGTGTGAATGTGTGGGTATGTGTATATGCCTGTGTGTGAGTGAGTATGTGAGTGTGTGTGTGAATGTGTGTTTGTATGTGTGCCTGTGTGTGAGTGTATATGGGGGGGGGGGGGAAGTTCCTTCAAAAGCCAGGAAGCTCTGCCAGGGAGACCTGTGGTGTTCCAGGTGTGGCTGCAGGAAGAGCCAGGCAAGGCTATGGCTGATGAGCAAACCACTACGTACCAGCTGACAAATGGCCACTGACTTGTCCAGCCCAAGTGCCCTTTTTTGCCTCTCCCTCCATTGTCAGTCTTTCCCTTGTCCACTCTAAAGCATCTCCAGGCCCAGCAGGCGTGTAAGAGCCTCTGCTCTAAACTTAAATCTGGATCTAGGTAACATACGCACTATCCCTCACAGGAACTCTGGAACCCAGACGATACTCAGGAGTCAGAGCTGTCTTGATCCTAGAAAGGAAATGCGGTGAAATAACATTTAATACGGAAAAATGACAGTGAGTTTCAAGGTGACCCTCAGAATCACAGAATTAGCCACATTTAATATCCTGTGATTTGGCAGATGAATCTTTTCGATACACAGGATGCACAAAACTCACAGTTCTAGTACAGCTTTTGCATGTGGGTTACCAAGAGCTTTCTGGAACTTGGAATGTTTGCATAAGAGATTGGAGAGGGGCTGGAGAGATGGCCTTGCAGTTAAGAATGCTTCCTGCTCTTGCAGGGGACCAGACTTTGGTTCCTGGTCCCCATATCTGGTGGCTTACAACCACTATAACTCCACTTCAGGGGGCCAGTGCCTTCTTATGGCCTCCACAGGCACCTTCAGTCACGTGCAAACTCACACACACTTATATACATGTAATTAAAATAAATAAATCTTCCCAAAGAGCTTGGGTAATACTGTAATGTCCTCCCCACCCCCCAGTGAGCTAGAACAGGAACCCAGAGAGCCTCCTGCATCTGTATGTGAGGCAGACACACTCTGAGCTCTGTTCTTGAGTTTATTGTGCTGTTTAAACATGGTCTGGAGTTTCTTAGAAGGGGCTTGGATGTCTGGAGAGCTTACGAGGAAGGCAGAGTGATACATTCCTGAAAGGGGGGCAGATGAGAGCTGGTTCCAGAAAAAAATTGGGAAGGCTTCAGCTTGATCAGAGTTAAGTTGACCAACCAGAGGCAGACTTTAAAACCCTCAAGAGTGCCCTGTGACTGGGCGTGACCCGAAGATAGTGCCCCATGGGGAACAAGGCTTTGAGAGCTCACCTGGGCAGAGCTACACTCTTCATGTAGATGTTATCCCTTGTCCAGGCCCAGGCCCAGGCCTAGGCAGCTGGAAGGCTAGGATTCCCTGATAATGGGTGCAAGGACAAGACCCTTTTTGTTAGTGCTCCTGGCTCAGCTTGGCCCCACTGCATGACTGGTTGTTCCTGCCAGCTCAAGGTTATCTCCCTGGTGATGTAGTGTCTGGGGTTTGGCATTTGCCTGCCTGTGGAATCTTGGTACTGCTGCAGCAAGAGCAAGGATTTAATTTCTGGGACCCTAGTCACACAATTCAGTAAAGCCGGTGATCTTGTATTTACTGAGTACCTCTGACGTGCTAGACTGAGCAGTTGCATATCAACAATTTTGTTATCTTTTATCTCATGTGGCATGTACACCTGAATGCACAAGCCCCTCAGGTTCTGCTTCTACCGCAAGTCACAATCACCACCTTCCCATGAGCATCTGCCCACAGCCTTCGCTGTGACTTAAACCTATAGCCTGTGTTGTATCTTTGTCTTGTGTTGCTTGAAGTTTGGGTGAAGGCTCTCTGTTTTGAATGAGGGCTGAAACTCAGGGGATGACCTTGGGTCCAAGCTGTCCCTTGGCTAGGCACCTGCTTTCCCTTCCTTGAACATGTAGAGAACGTGGGAGTGACCCCAGGGGCAAAGAGGAGACGTCAAGTGGTGGCTGGGACTTATAAATATTTGTACTGAACAAAAATCGACTGCAAAATTTATAGTTGTAGCAATTTGTTCTTTACAAAGATTGTTTGGATGACCGTGGAACACCAGGTGATATCCATACCTAGAAAACCACTTTGTCTTTCAAGTGCTTGGGTTGTAGGCTGAGTCACTATGGCCCCTGTATACCTTTGTGGGCAGTTAATGTCCATTCAGTAGCTTTTATAATATATGGTTCTTTCCTCTGGTTGCAATGACAGATGCTGAGATCTGCTATCATGCTCTCGGGGTGTCTGCAAGCTGGGTGAGATGTAGGGTGTTACAACCTGAGGGAATCCCACCATCCTCCCATGAGGTTCTCCTTATCCGGTTAAAGAGGAGCTACAAAGGTGAGAAGAAGCTGACATTTGGAGCATGGTTGCAATCTTTTGACTCAGAAGGCAGAGGCAGTTGGACTGGTAGGTGTTCAGAGCCAGTCTGAGACCCCCATCTCAGAAAACAAAGCAAGCCTGGCTTAGTGGTGCACACCTTTAATTCCAGCACTGGGGAGGCAGAGGCAGGAGGATCTCAGAGTTAGAGGCCAGCCTGGTCTACACAGTGAGTTCCAAGACAATTAGGGTGACACAGAGAAACTCTGTCTCCAATAACCAAAACCAAAATGAAAGAGTGGAGAGGTGGCTCAGCGGTTATGGATACTAGCAGTTCTTCCAGAGGACCCAGGTTTGATGGCTAACCACCCACTTGGCAGCTCATAACTGTGTTACTTCAGTACCAGGAGATCCAACGCTATCTTCTGCCTCCTGTGGACACTGCACGCGCATGGTGCACAAGCATAGAAGGAGGCAGAACATCCATACACAGAAAGTAAAGTAAGAGGAAAAGACAAAACAAAACAAAGGTAGAAATGATTCCCACAGTAAAGAAAGGCACCTGTTGCCAAGCCTCACCACCTGAGCTCGAGCCCTGGAACTTGAATGGTGCAAGGAAAGAACCAAGCTGGGTGAAGCAGGGCATGCATTTGATTCCAGCACTCAGGAGTCAGAGGCAAGCAGATCTTTGTAAGTTTGAGGCCACTCTGATCTACAGAGTGAGTTCCAAATAGCCAAAGTTACATACGCAGAGAAACTCTGTCTCGAAAAACCAACCAACCAACCAAAAACAAAAATGAAAGAGAGAGAGGGATAGAGAGACAGAGAGAGAGACAGAGACAGAGAGACAGACAGAGAGAGGGAGAGTGGGAGAGGATGAGAGAGAAGGAGAGTGGGGAAGAGGGAGAGAGGGAGGAAGAGAGAGGAGAGGAAAGAGAGGAGAGAGAGAGAGCAAATGGGGGAGGGGGGACCAATCCCTGCCAGCTGTGGCTGGCTTTCACCCCATGCATGCAAGGCACATAACATTGTGACTACCGGTCACAGCTATCATTTCCAAACATTTTCTTTTTATTTAAAATGAAATCATGTGTGTGTGTGTGTGTGTGTGTGTGTGTGTGTGTGTGTGTATAATGAGACACTTTCAATCCCAGTGACTGAGGGGCTCCAGAGCAGGAGGATCTAGCCTGGTTTACACAGAGAGACACAGTCCCAAAAAACTCAAAACATAAATAAATAAACCAAACCACACCACTCAAAACTAAAACAGTAAAAATGTCCTGTTTATTGGTGACTTAACACAGTTTGGAATGATCTAAGTCTGGGATATGATCCTGAACAGGCCCATCACTCACGGAGGCTCACAGCCTGAGCTGCATTACTTAGTATAGTGAGTATTAGCTTCTAGCCACTGGTGTGTGTTTTAAAAGGTAAAATAAATGACATTCCAAAATCATCTCTTTGGTCATACAGTCACATTGAAAGGTGTACGTGGTTGAACACACAGAGTCCATTATTACAGAACGTTCCAGCGCAGGGGCTGCCAGAGGCAGCAGGAAGAACAGGTTATGTGATCCAGGTGAGACTTAACAAATGAGAGAACTGAGAGCTGCTCGACCCCCTCCCCACCCCGCATCAGGGTGGAAGCCATGAGACAATAGTTCCTCCGCTGAGCTACAGGTTCAGCCTGCCCTGGGGACTCTGAATGTTTTAAAGTTAAAATGCACACAACATGGTTTTGGAGAGATGGAGAGATGGCTGCACAGTTAAGAGCTCTTGGTTTTATAGAGGGCTTGGGTTTGGTTCGCAGCACCCACACAGTGATTTATAACCATCTGTAACTTCAGTTCGAGGGGATTTGATATGCTCTTCTGACTCATGTCAGGAGGCAGACACTCATGTGGTGCATAAACACACATGCAGGCAAACACACACATAAAGTAAAAAAATATATACAAATGCATGTATATATAATACACACGTATGTATTTGTCATAAAACAGAACAACAATTCATTTTTTCACACAAGATGTATTCTCACCTGATATACCTTAGTCTATGCATTTTACCAAAAATGTAATTTTTATTTAATTTATCTCATTCTTTCATGTGTATGCATGTTTATGGAGGTCAGAGGTCAATCTCAAATTTTGTTCTCTAGGAGTCAATGCCTCCCTTTCGTTTTTGATTTTTGCTTTTTTGAGACAGGGTTTCTCTGTGTAGCTCTGGTTGTCTTGGAACTTGCTGTGTAGACCAGGCCGGTCTCAAACTCACAGAGATCTGCCTGCCTCTGCCTCCTGAGTGCTGGGATTAAAGTCGAGAGCCACCGCAGCTTGGCTTGCCACCCTCCCCCACTTTTTTTTTTTTTAAAGATTTATTTATTGATTTCATGTATATGAGTACACTGCCGCTGTCTTCAGACACACCAGTAGAGGGCATCAGAAATCATTACAGATGGTTATGAGCCACCATGTGGTTGCTGGGAATTGAACTCAGGACTTCTGGAAGAGCAGTCCGTGCTGAGCCATCTCTCCAGCCTCCTCCTCCACTTTTTAAAGACTTACTTTGTGTGTAGGAATATTTTGCTTGCATGTATGTGCAGCACATGGAGGTCAGAAGAGGGTGTCAGATTCCCTCTTCTGTGGAATTATAGAAGGTTGTGAGCCGTTATGTGGGTGCTGGGACTAAGACCTGGATCCTCTGCAAGAGCAAGAAGTGCTCAAAACCACCTAGCCAAGGCATCTCTCAGCTCATTCACTTGTGTTTTGGGTTTTTCTGGTTTTTGTTTTGTTTCCTGAGACAGGGTCTGGAGCTGACTGACTGACTAAGCTGGCTAGCCAGGCAGCTCTTAAGATTTACTGGTCTCTGTTCAAAATGCTGAGATTACAAGTGGGTGCTACCTTGGCTGGCTTTTTCCACAGGTTCTGGGATCAACCTCCGGTCTTCATGTTTGTATAGCAAGTCTTTTACCAGCTAAGCCATCTCTCAGGACCTGGAAAAAAATATTATGGCTTGTGCCTTGACCTACTGAGCCATCCTGCTGGCTCAGAAAAGCATAGTTATACAGCCTGCTTTTCTGGTATGCTCATCAGTTTGAAGAAATTCTGCTAAAAATAAATAAATAAATAAAAGGGACCCTCCCCCCCAACCCCACTGTTTTATAAGCACATAAGTGGGGCTGGGCAGGGCAGTGCTTCCCAGGTCAGGAACAGTAGCATTCAGGAGGAATATGTTGGGAAGAATAGTGTAGGTTGTTGAGAAAGAAATGGGAGTGTGTGTGGGGAACTCTGGTTGTACCACAGGGGCTGTAAATTTACTCTCTATACCTGGTGGCTTCTACATTCTCTACCTTTCTCCTCTCTCACCTACCTGGCCTTCCTAGCCCTTTAGTATGGCCTCGAGTGTAAATCATTATCTCTAGCAGGAAGCACAGAGCAGGCCTCAGCAACTGACGTATGTAGGGAAAGGACCTAGGAGATCGTCCCATCTTCAGAAAGTGGGACGTGCGGAGAAGGTCGTCAGTCTGGCAGGGGTCCCTCAGACCCTGGTGTCTGTTGGCCCAGAAGTTCTGTATGCTTTAGGCCTAGGGCATTGTGGTGTACTCAGTCTCCCGTGGTTCACCCTAAGGCCCTCCTTCTGCAGTACCAGCCACTTGAACACACCCTGACCAGGTCTTTAGAAGAAACAGTCCTCTTGAGATCTGAATGTCCCCACAATTCTAACCTCTTTGCCCCAGGGGAGGGGATGATCTTGGAGCTCACTCAGGCCTGGAAGGAACTTGTCTCCACACAGGTGGATCTAGGCCAGAAGTGGAGCAAAGTCCTTGCTCATGCTTGGGTCTTCTTCCACATGAGTTAGGCATGACTCTGAAATCCCTCATAAATGAAATCTATGGGATGGAGAACTGGGCCCAACTATAGCAGGAACTCAGGTGGATATTTACTGCAGCCCACTAGGAGAGGCCATTTTACAGGAAGTGCAGTGTCCAACAGGGACTGCACTGAAGTGAATTTCATCCTGAAGACAGATGTCAGAAGTCCATTAGGAAGATATATACTTGGAGATGCCAAACTTGAACCATTCATCTGTTAATTTGGAACATATTTTTGGCAAAATATGCTAGACACTGTGCTTGACAGAATTACATCTGAGGAAGATGCAAACCAAACACGCTGACCTACTGAGATCCCAGGACGGCAGAATGTGTGGAGCTGTAGAACTTCACAGTCTGTTCCAACGCACCTTATTCCAGGTGATCCTCACCATGCCCCTTAAAACAGTCAGGGCAGGCCAGCCTGTGTCTTCTTACATGTCAGGAGAGAAACGTCTCTAGCTGCTCTGCCTCTGCTGGGGTCAGGCAGAGCACACAGCATAGTAGGAAAGCACTCTACTACTGAGCTACGTCTCCAGCCTTATTTCTGAAAAACAGTTCCAGGCAGAGACTGACTTATGGTAACAGAAATTATGGAAGGGCTGGGACAAGGATTCAGTTCAGACGGCACATGTATATGTATGTGTATATGTATATGAAGTATATGTATATGATGTATATGCATATAATGTATATGTACATGATGTATATGTATATGATGATGTATATATGCATATAAATGAATACATTTAATCCTCTTGACAGACCCAAGAAGAATGAACTCTCTTTAGTCCTATTTTAGGACTATGGAGGGCAGGAGAGATGTGCAAGCCTGGTGACTGGAGTTCTACCCCACAAACCCACTTAGAGATGGAAGGAGGGGCGGGCGGTGGTGGCTCACACCTTTAATCCCAGCACTTGGGAGGCAGAAGCAGGCGGATTTCTGAGTTCGAGGCCAGCCTGGTCTACAGAGTGAGTTCCAGGACAGCCAGGACTACACAGAGAAACCCTGTCTCGAAAAACCAAAAACAAAAAAAAACAAAAAAAAAAAAAAAAAAAAAAAAAGAGAGAGAGATGGAAGGAGAGAACCACTTCAGCAAGATGTCCTTTGGCATCCACACACCTGCTGTGACATACGCATGCTCCTCCCCATAACACACACCCATAGGCCCACACTAGTAACGATAATAATAACAACAGTAATAAAGTACCAAGTAGAGAGTGGGACCATGGATACTACGCAACAGAGAGGCCAAGGACCTTGTTTAAGGTCGCTCAGCCATGGACTTGAGAGCATTTGTGTGTAACTGAATGCCTGTAAGAACGCTGGCCCTGCCACATCTGGGTCCTGATGCCCTCTTTTCTCTTATTTCCCTGTGTTCCCAGAGGACACCTGCCCACCCAGCTGTCTCAGCAGCTTTCCTGCACAAGACACCAACAGCCTGATTAGATGGAACCTCTCACTCTAGCCTCAGGGAGGGGCGAGGAGGAACTGAAGAGAAAACAGCCTGTGGTCAGTTGGGGGCCACTGCCACTATGAAAGCAGGAAAAGAGAAGGTGCGGAGCCCAAACTGAGCTCGCCTCTGCTGGAGCGAGGCGGCGGAGCTGGAAGGGCGCACCCACTTGAGGAACAGCCTGGGCTCTGCGCCATCCTCAGTTCTGACCCAAACAGCGTGGGGAAGCCGCGTTCCTGCCTGCCGTCCCTTTCCTCGCGTCCTGGGACCCTGGGTACAAGGTGCACGGTGGGCGGGCGGCAGCGCTGCTCCGCTGTGTGTGCTTTGTAGTCAGAAGGTGACGTACACGGATGCCCAGTCCCGGGTCCCCCCCCCCCCCCCCCCCCCCCCCCGCAGCCGCAACTCAGCAACCCCAGGCTCCAGGTTTCCCTGAGCCTACTGGAACTTGGGGCACAGATTCTGCGCCTCCTTTCTTCGATTCCCAACAGCCCCCAGTTGGAAGAATCTTCTGATTTCTAGATATCTCTTGGAACGTCCTGCGCTCCAACAACCCCACACCAATTTCCCAATAAGTTTATGGGAGCTCTCTTTGCCATCATAATTACCAAAAGAAGAACAAAAAAACTGAAGTGTGTGTTCATGTAAGGATTATTTATAAAAAAAAATCAATCTTGTGGCACACGAGTTAAAATCCCACCCCCCACCTCACCCCCCACGCCTACAGCATGCGGAACCAGGAGGATAGGTTCTGGGTCCTTGTTGGCTACACATCCAGTTCAAGGCTAGCCTAGGCAACAGGTATCCTGTCTCAAACACAAATTTTGTTATAGTTTGGTAAAGTCTGTAAGTTCGAGCCCCACAAGCTGGGGGTATGGGATGAATACAAAATCTTTATATATTTTCATTTTTACTTTTATTATTAAACATTTAAAATTACATGCACTTATTTATTTAGTGTGTGTGTGTGTGTGTGTGCGTGTGTGTACACGTGCATGTGCGGGTATCTATGTACACATGCCTTGGTGCATGCATGGAGGTCAGAGGACAATTTGAGCAATTGGGAATCTACGCGGCCCCTGGATGGAACTTAGGTTGTTAGACTTGGAACTAATCATTTTGTATATATGTGTATATATGTGTAGCACATGTGTGTGTCACATGTGTGTCACGTGTGTATATGGCCATGGAGGCCAAAAGAGAACCTCAGATGCTCTGGAGCAGGAGTTACAGGCAGTGTGAGCCACTTGAGGTGGGTGCTGAGAATCTACCTCAGGTCCTCTGGAAGAGCAGCAAATGCTCTTAAGTTGCCATCTCTCCAGCCCTGTTTATGTACCTTCAAAATTAAAATTCTAGTCTGACATCACTGTAAAGAGAGTTATGCAGCTGTAGGAGGTAAAACAGAGATCCATGTACTTTTTTTTTTATCCAATTTCTTCTAATTTTTATTTATTTTATTTTTAAATAGGTTTCACTCTAGCCCAAGAGGGGCCTGAACTCACTATATAGGCTAAGCTTAGCCTTGAACTCCTAATCCTCCTGCCTCTATCTCTTCAGTTCCAGACCTGATGGTTATACCTGGGAAATTATAGCATAATATCACAAGATATTGATATGGAGGAGCTCAACATTCAGGCCAGATTATAATCTCAGTACTATTTTATAATCTCAGCACTTGGGAGGCAGAGGCAGGCAGGTTTCTACCAGGTCAAGACCAGCCTGGTCTATACATCAGTTCCAAGGCTACATAGTGAGACCCTGTCTCAAAAAGAAAAAAAAAAAAAATCCCAACATTTCCATGACCACGAGGACCTCACCTGTTCCTGTATGACAGACGGTCCACACTTCTCTCTGACCCTCTTTCCTGGCATTCACCAGGCTGTTTCCATTTCAAGAATGTTACCTAGGGCTGGAGAGGTGGCTCAGAGGTTAAGAGCATTAACTTCTTCCAGAGGTCCTGAGTTCAATTCCCAGCAGCCACATGGTGGCTCACAACCATCTGTAATAGGGTCCAATGTTCTCTTCTGGTGAGTCTGAAGACAGCTACAGTGTACTCATATAAATAAAATAATTTTTTAAAAATGTTGCCTAAATGGAATTATACAGCATGCAGACTTTGGAAGTTGGCTGTTTTCAATCAGCTAGTTCTCTGGAGATCTACCCAGGCTCTTGGACATCAATAGTTCATTTCTTCTCATTGTTGAGTATTTCACGGGATGGATGAACCCCCGTTTGTTTAACCGATTACCCACTGAAGGACATCTGGGTTAGCTCCAGTTTTACTTCAGAATAAAGCTGTTATTCTTGTAGAATGTTTTTGTGAGTTTAAGTTTTTATTTTTCTAGGACAAATGCCCAGAAGTACAATTGTTGTGTTGTATATTTGTTTTTAAAGAAACTGCCAAGCCATTTTCCACAATGGCTGCAGCATTTTACATTCTGACCCGTGGTCTATATAAGAGAGTCAGTAAATTCTTATTTTATGGGGCTGGAGAGATGGCTCAGCTATTAAGAGCACTGATTGATCTTCCAGACGTTCCCAGTAACCACATGGTGGCTCACAACCATCTGTAATGGGATCTGATGCCCTCTTCTGGTGTGTTGGAAGACAGCTGCAGTGTACTCATATAAATAAAATAAATAAATCTTTAAAAAGTTATATGTATGTGTGCTTTGCCTGTGTGTATGTCTGTATACCGTGTGTATACAGTGCTCTTGGAAGCCAGAAGAGGACACTGGATCTCTTGAAACTCGAATGGCAGGTGGTCATGAGAAGCTATGTGGGCACTAGGAGCAGCCAGTACTCTTCTTAACTGTTTTCTATTACAGCTATACTGATACCTCTTTGTGATTTTTTTCAAAAGATTTATTTACTTATTTTATGTAGATGAGTATACTGTCGCTGTCTTCAGACACACCAGAAGAAGACATTGGATTCCATTACAGATGGTTGTGAGCCACCATGTGGTTGCTGGGAATTGAACTCATGACTCAGGACTTCTGGAAGAGCAGCCAGTGCTCTTAACTGCTGAGCCATCTCTCCAGGCCCCCACTTGTGATTCTAATACACATTTCCCTAGTGACTAATGATGCTGAACATCTCCTCACATGTTCATTTGTCATTGCTATATTCTCCTCTGGGGAGATTTTTGTACTGGATAGTCTTATGTCAGCCTGACATGAACTAGAGTCAATTGAGAAAATGCCTCCATAAGATAGGTTTGTAAGACATTTTCTTAATTAGTGATCAGTGGGGGAGGCCCCAGTCCATGGTGGGTGGAGCCATCCCTGAGCTGGTGGTCCTAGGTTCTATAAGAAAGCAGGCTGAGCAAGTCATGAGGAGCAAGCCAGTCAGCAGTACCCTCCCACAGCTTCTGCAACAGCTCCTGCCTCCAGGATCCTGCCCTGCTTGACTTGCTGCCCTCACTGGTTTTGATGATGAAGCATTTGTAATATGGAACCAAATAAACTCTTTCCCAAGTTGCTTTTGGTCGTGGTGTTTCATCACAGTGATAGTGACCGAGACTAGAACAGTTTCTATCCCCTGTCAGCTTTCTAGCTGGATGGCTTTACTGCTTAGTTTTCGAGTCCTTCATGTCTTTTGTGGTTGTCATTATTGGAAGGGTTGCAGACCCTCTCCTAGTCATGCTCATATGTATGCTTATATCCTCTCTGTCTCTCTCTTCCCTTCCTCCTCCTCCTCCTCTCCCTCCTCCTCCCCCTCCTTCTACTTCCTTTCTCCTATACTAGAGGCGGAGCCAGTGCCTCACAGATGCTAACTAACCCCTCTATCACTGAGATACATCTCTCATCTTTTTGGTATTTTGTTTTTATTTTGAGACAGGGTCTCACTAAACTGTCTAGATTACCCTTGAACTCACTCAGTTACCTAAGCTGGCCTTGAACGTTTGAGCTTTCTGCCTCAGCCTTGGAGTACCAGGCTACAGATGGTTTTTAATGTCCTTGATTTTTTTTTTTTTAAGAATTATTTATTTATCTATATGAGTACACTCTAGCTACTTTCAGACACCAGAAGAGGGCATCAGATCCCATTAGAGATGGTTGTGAGCCACCATGTGGTTGCTGGGAATTGAACTCAGGACCTCTGGAAGAGCATCCAGTGCTGAGCCATCCATCTCTCCAGCCCAACATCCTCGATTTTAAGTGCAACTTACCAAGTTTTTTTTTCTACGATGTGAAGACATAGCTATGAAGTCTGAGAACTCTGCTTGCTCCTAGATCCCAAAGCTTTTCTCCCACTTTATTTTTTCCTAAAAGTCTATACCTTTCCCCGCTTTTTACTTGAATTTGTGATAACTTTGAGTCGATGCTTGTATAAGGTTATGCGAAGGGTCAAGACAATTGTTCTTTGTTTGAATTACCTCCAGCTTCCTTGGCACCAATTGTTTGAAAGTCTGGGCTACTTCCATGAATTGCATTTATGCCTTTGTCAAAAATCAGTTGAGCAAAGGTCAATGTGTAATCCAGCATTGGAGAGGCCTGACTAGGAGGAGGGCACGTTTGAGGCCAGGCTCTCTAAACAAAAGCAAGTTGGGCATCTTTGTGTGTGTTTCCTGGCTTCCTCATGGTGTTCCCCTGGTAGAGGTGTCTGTCATCTGTGAACCCTCTGCCAGACTGACATACAGTTTGAATTACTGCACTTACAGGATGACCTCACACCTGCAGATTGTTTCAGTGATTCTTTTCACCTTCCAAAACAGCCTCTTCTATCCTAGATCATTTACATTTCTAAGATTTAGAGTAATTTTGTCTGGATCTTTAGGCCATGTGCGTGGCAGGTGTCTGCCTATAGTCCTAGTACTTTGGTGATAGACACAGGATATCAGGAGTTTAGGATCAACATGATGAGCTGAAGGCTGCACAGTGGGTTGTGGGCTAGCCTGGGCTACATGAAACCTTGTTTCAGAAAAACAAAAGCAAAATCCCATTTTACTTGCTGATTTTGATAGCTTGTCTCCTCTCTGTTTAAATTTGCTAGTCTTGTCAATTTTATTGGTCTTTTCAAAATAAGTACATCTTTAAGGCTGGGGGTGTGACCATATGGCAGAATGCCTGCTTTGCATTCCCAAGGCCCTGAGTTCACTACTCAATCATAGAAAACGACAACAAAAACACCTAGTTTTTCTTGTTTGTTTGTTTCGTTGAACTTTCCCCCTATTTTTCTGCTTTCACCTTAGTTATTTATTGTTGTTTGTTTGAGAGAAGGACTTGCTATGTAGCACAGGTAGATCTTGAACTTGACACTTGCTTTGCCTTTGTCTCCCAAGTGCTTGGATTACAGGCATACATCATGACAAAACATATCCCTATTTAAAGTGTGAATGTTCTGTAGACAGTGTGTAATTGGGTCATGCATTTTGAGTTTGGGGATTGGTTTTGTTATTGTTTGTTTGGAAACAGGGTCTTATATATCCAGACTGGCTTCAAACTCCTCACTTTGTAAGAATGGCCTTCAACTTCTGATCCTCTTGTCTCTACTTCATGTATGCTGGAGGTACAGCCAGAGACCACCACACCTTGTTTTATGTGGAGCTGTTGGATAGATCCAGGGCTGGTGGTCTGCAGCTCCTAGGGGGTGGGCCGAGTAAAGGTTGCTATATGTGGCAGGAAGAAGCAGAGATACTTTGTGTGTGTATGTGGGAGGGATAGAGATATTAAGTGTCTTTAGTAGAAAGATGTGCCCAGGTGGGTGTAAAAAGATACACAAACAGGTGTAGCAGACCAGAGAGTGCCCAGGAGGCATAGCAGGCTGCAGAAACCAGTGAGACAGTTACAAAGTAGAGAGGGGGAGATGAATAGTTACAAAGCAGCAAAAGATGTAGACCTTAGAATTGGGAGTTAGATTTTCTGTGTGGCAGAAGCCAGCAGAAACAATCTGATCTGTACATATCTTGGGAGAGTCAAATCAGCAGCTTGGTTCAGAGCTGCCAAGTTCCTTAGAAAGGAACCCATTCATGCCACTCCCGTGATTTAGGCACCAAATGGATGAAAAAAAAAATGAGCTGAGGCCAGGTGGCTCCTAGGTATGGTTTGAGGAGAGGGTTTATGGTAGATACAAGGGAGGAAACAGGTATGCCAGCCAGGATGTCTCCGTAAGACATACTGGGGCTGCTGAGAGAAGCTAGCAGGCAGCATCTGCTTTGATGTGTCCATACTACAGCTACAGTTTGTCCCAGGTTTGAGACTAAACAGAAGGTATGAATTTTAAACTCGGTCCCTGCTATTTGAGGGATCGAAGAGATGGCTTAGTGGTTAAAAACAAGCCAGAATGCATTCTTTGAGGCTGGAGAGATGGATCAGCGGTTAGACCTGAGTTCAACTTCCAGGACCCATAAAGTGGCTCACAACCACGTGTGTCTCTAGTTACAGGACATTTAACAAGCTCTTCTGACCTCCACAGGTAATAGGCAGGCACATGGTGCACATACATATATCTAAACAAACCACACACATACACACACACAAATAAATCTAAAGAATTTTTTAAATTGCTATTTGAGTTAACACCTTAAGTTTTATTTTAAAAAGCATTAAATGAAGTTTGATTTATGGTTAGGACAAAATTTTCACATTCATAAATTCATAAAATGACACTAAATGTCTGTGATTGCATTGTGTTTTGTGTGAAATGCCATCAGCATGGATGATTATAGAATCACAGTGTATCAACTCAGGAAGCCACTGGAATACTTCGTATCCTTTACTGCAAAACCTTCAGTGGAGATTTATTCATTATGTTCACAGTAAGACAGATGTGGTGATGCACACCTGTAATTCTGGCACATGGGAAGCAGAGGATCAGGAGTTTAAGGCCAGCCATGGGAAGCCTTGTCTCAAAAAAAAAAAAAAAAAAAAAGTAAAATAAACAAGTATGTTCATCAAGTTACCATGCAAATTTGATTTCTTAAAATAAATATATCAAAGAAGTATTTTAAAATAAATTTATGATCTATGGTTAGTAAATACTTGATTTATAGATCCATCTAATATACCTATGAAGTTTGGTTACATAAAATTTTCTTGGGCAAATACAGCTATGAATGGGAGTTTATTTATTTATTTATTTATTTATTTTTGTTTTTTTGAGACAGGGTTTCACTATGTAGGCCTGGCTGTCCTGGGACTTACTCTGTAGACCAGGCTAGCTTCCAACTCAGAGATTTGTCTTCCTCTGCTTTTCAAGTACTGGGATTAAAGACCTGTGCCACCACCACCACTGGTTATTAATGGAAGTTTAATGAGTCTTTTCCCAGAGATAGTTGTTGGCTCATGAAATTTTAGTTGTCTTTTTTTGTTTGTTTGTTTTGTTTGCAGACCAAGCTGGCCTCAGACTCACTATGTAGGCCAGGATGGCCTGGAACCAGCTACTCCTCTTTCTGCTTTTGCCTTCTAGATACTATAATCACAAGTGTGTATCACCATGCCCACTTAGAGGTTTTGTTTGTTTCTTTAGATAAAGTCACCTACAGTCCATGATGGCCCCAAAACTCACTATGTAGGCAAGGATGACTTGAACTTCTGATCCTCCTGCTTAACCTTCTGGGTGCTAGTACCACAGGATGCATACCACAGGTTTATGCTATGTTGGGGATCAGACCGAGCTACGTTCCCAGCCCCACTTCAGTCTGCTGCACAGCTTACCACCTCAAACACAGTTCTCAGGCTCACTGTACCTCTGTCCCTTTAGCCACAAACACATTCTTTGCATAAGCTGGAGCTGAGTCGCCTTCATTTCCTGCTACCGTTGAGACAACTCATCTGGACCTTAAAGCAAAGCATATTTTCATCTCTCAGTTCTGTAGGCCAGAAGTCTGACCCATGACTCACCGGACTGTCATAAGGGGAGGATCTGGATGCCTTTCCATCTGGATTCCCATGAGACTGCCCGGTAGCAATGTTACCTGAGGTGCTGTGACGGCAAAGGCGGTGTTCACCATCTAAGGACATACTGAACGTTGTCTGTATCTCCGTCAGAGAGGACAAACCACTCTATCTCTCATGATAGAAAGACGTAATTGTCTCTGTCCTGGTTACCATGGCTACTGTGTTCATACCATAGGAGCAGAGTCAGAGGTGGCTGAGAAATGGAGCTTACCAATAATAGCAAGACCAGAACATCCAATGCACAGGTTCTTAAATTCTTTGTCTCCCAGAGACCGCTGCCTCCCCCCCCCATCTTGGTGAACATTCACAATACATAAGAAGAGTCTTATATTTTTGACTTTCTTTAGTCCATAACTCCATTTCTGAGAACTCTTGGTCACCAATCCCCCAGTGTTCCAAATCTGGCCAAAATTAACCACTACCCAGGAATCAATTTGGATCTGACCTTTGGCCACTTTTACTTCGGAGCATGAGAGCATGAGAGCATGAAGGAGGGCCATGAATTAGGAGTTAAGAAGTCACACGAGTCTCTACTCTTTGGATGAGAAGCCATGTCACATGCCTGACTCTAAGGCTTTAGATCATGTCTAGTTTGTCCTGGGTGCTTCAGTCTTTCTCACTTGATGTCTTGTGGAATGGTGAATTCTCGAAAGAGTGTAGGAGGCAACCAGGAGCCATTTGTTGAAAGGAAGGTCCTGAAGCCTACTGACTGTTACACTGTGAGCTGGACCAGCTGCAGCCTCACACATGAAAGCCCCGTGGATTTTTGATTACTTGGCAACTGGGTAGAGCAGGTGTTTTCGTTATCTTGTGTTTCTTTCTTAGTGGCAGGGACTACAAAGCCCACAGTCTGCAGGAGCGGTCTGGCATTCTCCATGTCTGAACCCCAGAACTGTTACTAGACTTTGAGTTTTCCAGGGGGTTATGTATGGCAAAAGTCTGGCATATTGTGAATCTAGCCAAGGCATCTAGAACCTATTAGCATGATACAATTATAGTCTTATGAAACAGTAAGGCAGAGTTCTTAAAAAAAAAAAAAGATTTAGTTTTATGTGCACTTTGTTTTGCCTGCACATCTTTCTGTCCATGTGAGGTTGTCAGAAGCCCTGGAACTGGAGTTATAGACAATTGTGAGCTGCAATGTGGGTGCTGGGAATTGAACCTAGGTCTTCTGGAAGAGTAGCCTGTGCTAACAGCTGAGCCACTTCTCAGCCCCAATGATTTTTTTTTCTCCACAAACAAAAGGTTTTTGTTTGTTTGTTTGTTTGTTTGTTTGTTTGTTTTTGTATAGCCCTGGCTGACCTGGAACTCACTCTGTAGACCAGGCTGACCTCGAACTCACAGAGATCCACCTGCCTCTGCTTCGGGAGTCCTGGGATTAAAGGCACGCTTAAAGATGGGCTACAGTTCCAGCTTAAGAAGGAATTTTCTCAATTGAGACTCCTTCCTCTCAGACTCTAGGTTGTGTCAAGTTGGCACAGAACTACCCAACATAAGCAGTTAGCTCTCTTCAATGCTCAGCCATCTCTCTAGCCTCTAGTACAACATTTTTAAAAGGATGTTACTTTTAGTAGTTCATCCCTATAATCCCAGGAGGATTGTGAGTTTGTAGCCAGCTTGTGTTACATATTGAGTCTATGTATATGAATACAGCTATAGGTGTGGTGATGCCCACTTTTCTTGGGAGGTAGAGGCAGGCAGAATTCTGTAAGTTCCAAGCCAGCCTAGGCTACATAATGAGACCCTGTCTCAGAAAAACAAAGGAAGGAAGGAAGGAAGGGATGAAGGGGGGGGGAGGGGAAGAGGAAGGAAGAAGGAAGAAGGAAGAAAGAAAGAGAGAAAGAGAGAAAGAAAGAAAAAAGGATTCTGTGGTAAAGTTATACACAGCTGCAAGGGTGGGCAGCTCTTGAAAAGGTTAACAACAAATCTGCTTGATGGCTGGCAACAAACCCCAACTCCTTAAGGATAGAAGTGTGTGTGTGTGTGTGTGTGTGTGTGTGTGTGTGTGTGTTGAACCCAGGGCACCTTGTACATGCTAGGCAACTGCTTTACTATTGAGCTATTTCTTTAATCCTATTATGTCTTTTAAATATCTTTTCAGGACTGAGGATGTAGGTCACAGTAGAGTAGCTGCCTAGCATATGCTACAGCCTGGGCTCAGTTCTAAGCATTTTTTTAAAAATCCTTCCCATTAAACCAATAAATATAAATATTTTTAAGTCCATAGACTGAAGCAAGGGGTTGCTACAAATGATTTAACTTAATTTAGTTTAATGTTGTGTGTATGAGTGTTTTGTCTTCATTTCAGTCTATGTACTACTTGTGCCTGGTGCCTGCAGAGGCCAGAAGAAGGTACTCAGTCCATGGAACTGGAGTTACAGACAGTTGTGGGCTGCCATGTGGGTGCTGGGAATCAACCTGGAGTCTTCTGGAAGAACAGCAGGTGCTCTTAACAGCCGAGGCATACTGTAGCCCAGAAATTGCTGTAAGTTTGAGGATAGCCTGGGCTAGAGAGTAACATCTCATCTCAAAAACAGGCAGATGCTTCATTCACTGGTATGTTTGTCAGAGCTTCTGAGAAAGGAAAATCCTCAAGGTCCCCTTGGGGGAAATGACTGAGGGGTGGGTGGGTGAACTGGACCGCCCACCCTTAATCTTGTCCAACATTCTTCTCTCCCCAGGCTTTTGGATTCTGTGTTCCATGTTATGAAACGTCTTTCTGCTTCACTATGGTAGGTCTACTGAGCCCATGATTTACCCAGTCATGAAGGAGATGAACATGACCCCTACCTACTAGAGTTAGCACGTGATGCTTGGGCTCCCTGAACACTATACATAACTACAGCTCTACCTGAAACCCCGACTCTTCCTCTCCAGTTTAGCACTTTTAGGATCCAGCCACACCCAGTCTCTAAGTTCATTCTGTATTAACTTCAAAATTCTTGTGATTCTCTGTACTCACGAGTCTTCTTTAGGCTTAGCTCTCGTGCCTGTCACTGTCACCATACTTTGGAGGGACCCACACACATTAGCCTCCTCAGGCAAAGCTGAAGTAGAACCTCTAACCAGCCTCTTTGATAGAAAATCAGTGGCCTTTGCCAGCCAGTGAGATTTAGAAGGTTCTGGTCACAAAGTATTCAAGAGTCTGTCCCCAAACCGTATTCTTAGGAAATAAATAATAAATAAACCTCAGTTCGTTTCCTCCAGGATGTCTCTAAGATCCAGACCTAATTCACCAACCCACAGGTCTGGCTTTAGCTACAAGCCGGTAGCCTCAGGTGTTGATGTATCTACTTGGGAGGAGCAGCCCAGTTCTTATTGGCTAAGCATTTAGAACTGTCAGCTTCCGAGAGCTCTCCCTGTAAACTGGCCAGCACAGCCTGAGCATCCAGACCACTCTAGGGCATTTGGGTTTTTTCCCCACCATAACAGTGTCTGTCAACAAACACAGACTCTCTCTCAAAGGCCAGTTCCCTCTGAGGGAGCTAACTGAAGAAAACAGAGATACCAATTTGGCCAGTTACTAGAAGGTGATTTTCAAACCCAGTCAAGCCGGGTCCCTTTCTCAAAGAACTCATGATTGCAGTACGCATGCGCCATCCAAGCTTGGGGTGGGGGGGCGTTTGAAAGCCCATGCATTTCTGTAGCTGTTACCCATGGGTCTTGCCCTCTCCCTTCCCTGTCCCTGTCTCTCTGTCCTCACAGAAGGAAGGGCTGGCTGCTGAACATGGCTTTAGACACACCTGGGAGCCCCCTGACCAGCTTGCTACCAGCAGCAGTCAAATTGGCAGGAGATGGGCTCCACCCCGCTTTTGCCTTTCAGACACCGTTTCTCTGAATCTGGTCACATCCTAGAGATGTCTAAGGAATGTACCTTTTAGCCTTTTGGCCTCAAGTGGGAAGGCTCAGATTTAAGTGCCAACCCATTCCATTTAGTTCCTTTGATTTTGCCACCAGAAAGCCTGGGGTTAAATTCTGGCTTTGTACATCTGTAGCTGTGAGACGTTGGGAAAGCTATGTAGAGGCTGGAGTGCGTTGTTCTTGCAGAGGATCCAGGTTCCATTTCTAGCCTCCACATCTGGCAGCTCACAAGTGCCTGTAAGTCCAACGACAGGAATCTGATATTCCTCTGACCTCCTTAGATACACACACACCACCACCACCAACAACAACAACAATAACAACCCAGATATTTTAGCCAGGTGCTGGGGAATACACCAGGAATCTCAGAACTTGTGAGGCTAAGGCAGAAGGATTCTTAAGTTTGAGGATAGCCTGGGCTATACGGTGATATTCTATATTTAAAAAAAAAGAAAGAAAAGAAGCTCAGTGTGGTGGTGCACATCTTCAATCCCAGCACTCAGGAGACAGATCTTCACACAGCAAGTTCCAGAGCAGAGCAGCCAGAGCGACATGGTGAGACCGTGTCTTAACAAAGCAAAACAAAACAAAATAAAACAACAAGGAAGGAAGAAGGAAGGAAGAAGGAAGGAAGGAAGGAAGGAAGGAAGGAAGATCCAGGTGTGATGGTGCACACTGATAGTCTGAGCACTCAGGGAGCAGAGGCAGGAGGATCACTGGACATTCAAGGCCAGCCTAATCTACACAGCAAAACTCTATTTCAAATAAAAGAAAAGAAAGGAAAAAAGGAAGGAAGGAAAATACAGTGGGGGGGACAGTTAGATGGCTCAATGGGTAGAAGTGTTTGCCAAGGGAGCCTGACTACTTGAGTCTGATGCCTGGTACCCACATGCAAGGAAAGGTGTGGTGATTCCACACAGTGCCCACATGTAAGGACAGGTGTGGTGATTCCACACAGTGCCCACATGCAAGGACAAGTGTTGTGGTTCCACACAGTGCCCACATGCAAGGACAAGTGTGGTAGTCATTTCCACACTCCTGAGAGGAAATGGGAGACAGAGCAAAGAGACTTACCCAGAAGCTTTTGGGCAGGCTGGTGAGCCAGGACTGGCCACACAGTAGCACAACCAAAGAGAGAGGTTGCCTTAACAAGGTAGGAGAGACCTGGCTTGGGAAAGTTGCCCTCCGAACACCACAGCATGCTGGGACACACACTCATTCACACTCACACACCATCGTATGCAGATGCGGTAATGATCAAAGCAGTGCTGCAGCTTTGTTGCATTTATTTATGTACGTGAGTATTTTGCCTGCATGCGCACCAGTGCACGCCTGGTGCCTGTGGAGGCTAGACAAGAGCATGGAATTCTCTGGTGGTAGACTCTTGTAAGCTGTGATATGGGTCCTGGGAACTGAACCCAGGTCTTCTGCAAGATCAGAAAATGCTCTTAACTGCTAAACCATCTCTCCAGCACCTATGATTTTTATTCATTTATTTATTGAAGCCAGGGGGTGCTGCCTTTAATTCCAACATTGCAAGGCAGAGGCATGTGGATCTCTCATTCCAGGGCAGTCTAGTGAACAGAGCGAGTTCCAGGACAGCCAGGACAGTTTTCAGGAGTCAGCTATCTCCTACCTCATTAAGGCAATGTCTCTCTGTCTCTCTTGTAGGTTGTACTGCAATGCTGCCGTCCTTTTCTTTAAAAAAAATTATTTTTAAAGAAAAACACTTTATGTCTCTGATCCTTCACACTGTCTGATTTACAGAGTTGAACGGGTTAACACAGCACATGTCAAGCGCTTGGCGCAGTCACTGACACAGAAAGTGTTCACTGAATGCTGGTTATTGTGACTACAATTATGTGATTACTACAGTTATTGCCACCATTAGAGTCTTTCCAGGATGATGACGGCATGAATAACATACTGTTTATCTTCAAGGTGTTTATAACCTCATAAGAGAGGTGACATAAATAGCCAAGTGGTCATGTTGCAGATCAAAACCAGAGCAGCTGAAAAATACAAATCTGAAGCTCAAGAAATAGAGCTGGAGGGATGGAGATGTGGGATTTCTTAGTGGTTAAGAACACCTGCTGTGGGGGCTGGAGAGATGGTTCAGAGGTTAAGAGCACTGACTGCTCTTCCAGAGGTCCTGAGTTCAATTCCCAGCAGCCACATGGTGGTGGCTCACAACCATCTGTAATGGGCTCTGATGCCCTCTTATGGTGTGTCTGAAGACAGCTGCTGCAGTGGACTCATATACATAAAATAAATAAATCTTAAAAAAAAATCTTAAAAGAAAAAAGAGCACCTGTTGTTCTTTGAACCCAGCATGTCAAGTGTCAAGTGACTTACAGTTCCTGGGGATCCAGAGCCCTCCTTTGGCCTCTGTACACACACACACACACACACACACACACACACACCACTAAATAACGGGAGATTAGTAACATAATAATAAAAATAAAATAAAATAGACCTGGACACAAACTGGACACAAACTGATGGTACTGGACACAAACTGATGGTACTGATGGTCCAAGGAGAGGAAAGGCTAGGGAGAGCCTGTGGCCAGGGCTCAGAGGACTAGCAAAGCAGGCAGGCAGGGGTGGGGTCAGCAGTGAAGTGATTCTGGTCCTCATAGGAGAAGGTTCCACAGTCACAGAGGCTGAAAAGATAAACACAGAGGAAGATGCTAGACTTCAGCGCCTTGGGCAGTGTAGAGCATAGGAGAGGCAGGAGAAAAACTGTGAGTAAGGCAGACTGATTGTCTACCCTTTCTGTAATGTCCTGAGGGTTCCAAGGAAGGAGTGTGGTGGATCTAACAGGAAGGGGTGAGGGCAAGGATACTAGCTTACACCCAGGATCATGTCCTTCCTTACCACTGTGCCAGGTCTACCTCCCCCACTCCTACCTCCCCCAGCCTTGACTCAAATGTCACCTTCTACCCAGTCTACCCTGCCTAATGGTCTCCTCCTCTAAGATATCAAAGCCCTAATCCCTGGGGCCTGTGAACATGTTACGTGACCTGGCAAAAGAGACCGTGCCGTGTAAAGCAGGCATCTTGAGATGAAAACATTATTCTGGGTGGGTTTGGTACATGCCTATAATCCTAGCACTTGGGAGGTGGAGTCAGTAGGATCAGGAGTTCAAAGCCAACCTCCATTATATACTGGAGCAAGTTTGGAGTTTGAAGCCAGCTCGGGCTACATGAGACCCTGTCTTAAAACATCCCTCCAGAGGAATTCTAGATTGTCTAGATGGATCAGAGGTAATGAAAAGGTTACATTCCTAACCATCCTGGAGGAATTGTAACAATATCACAATAAGAATAGTAATCACAAAATTACACACACAGCAACCAACATTTAGTGTGTTCTATCTGTGTCAAACAGGCACTGTGTTATTTCACTTAATTCTAACAACCCTGTGAACTGGGCAGTAGTATAGTATAAAACCCATTTTACAGATGAAAAACCCGAGGCTCAGAACGATAAGGCACCTTTATTCTTTTTTTTTTTTTTCTCCCTCACCCCTCATTTTTGCTGTTGTTGGGACTATAGCTCAGCTGTTGGGTCCCAGCCTGTCATGCCCAAAGCCCTGGATTCAATACAAATACATGATCAGAGGAAGAGGAGCGTAACCTAGGGTCTGGAAGAGTTCCATGCAAGGGTGGTACACTCCGGTCATCCCAGCATGAGGGAGGGCATCAGGGTCATCAATGCCTATATGGTGAGTTTGAAGCCAGCCTGGACTATAAGAGACTATGAGATCTTGTCTTTCTTTTACACACATACATACCAAAAGAAATCTTGTAGGAAGGAAGAAAGAAAGAGAAGAAAGGAAGGAAGGAAGGAAGGAAGGAAGGAAGGAAGGAAGGAAGGAAGAGGGTGGAGTCAGGAAAGTCAGGAAAAGATAGTAGAATTGTGGGATAGAGAAAGAAGAGAACCCAGGGAAAGAGTTATGTGAAACAGGAAAGTGTGTGTGTGTGTGTGTGTGTGTGTGTGTGTGTGTGTGTGTCTGAGAGAGAGAAAGAGGGGGGAGAGAGAGAGAAAGTCTGATTGAAAGATACTGATTGTAGTTTGTGGGTCTGACTGTATAGATCAGAAGTAAAGCATTTACCAAGTATGCAGAAGGCCCTTGGTTCAAATCCCAGCACCACAAAACTCCTGATACCATGCTTTTCTGTTATTGGTGGTTGGAGGTGGAACCTTGAGCAAAGGCACAGGTAAATCAGCAGACAGTGTAGAAGGCCAGGTCCTCTCACCTCAGGTCAGAGCTCTGTAGACTAACTGATGGGTCTGGTGATGAGACACAACATACCACTCTTATGGGAAGGTTGGTTTGTTATGGCTTATATTTTTCTGTTTATGAGGCAGTCCTTGCTATGTAACTCTGGCAGGCCTAGAACCTGCTGTGTAGTCCGGGTGGGTTTCAGACTTGCAGTCATTCTCCTGATTCTGCTTCCTGAATGCTAGCATTCCAGATGTGGCAGCACTACACCTGGGTTTGGGACAAGTATTTACCACAGTGACAGGAAATTCATATCATCCACAGTTCCTGACTCCCCAGTCTTGATCTGCTTTTCTTCACGATACTTAACTTTCTAACATACTATACAATTTATTTATTTTATTTACCTTGTATTGTCCCTCTCTATCTGCTAATATACGAACTCCATAGTAAACACACACGCACACACAATGTATATATATTTTCTTCAGCCCTGTATCCCTGGTGTGTGGAGCTGTTCTTGGTGAATGTATGCTGTGCAACTTATCCAGGGTTGGAGCAGAAGCAAAGATGGCTGCAACATTTGTTTTCCTGGCATGCTATGGGTTCCTGTAACTTTACAGAACAGAGTAAGGCTGGCTTGCAGAGCTGTTTGGGAAGCTCAGGCAGGAGGATCACAAGTTCAAGGCTTGCCTGGGCTACAGGGTAAGTTCAACCCTGTCTCAAACCAAAATTGAAAACAAAACAAACAAAGAATTGGTGGTATAGCTCAGTGCTATAGTGTTTGCTTAACATGCAGAAGGCTCCAGTTTCAATCCCCAGAACGTTTGTTTGTTTGTTTGTTTTGAGACAGAGTCTTACTATGTAGACCAGGCTGTCCTAGAGCTCACAGAGATCTCTGCCTCTGCCTCTGCAGCACTGGAATCAAAGGCAACCCCCACCATGCTCAGCTTAGCAACTTATTATATATACAATGCCCATCTTTTTGTTCCTTCCTTCCTTCCTTCCTTTGTTCTTTCTTTTTCTTTTCTTTTTTTTTTTCTTTTCTTTTGTTTGTTTTTTTTTTTTTTTATTGAGATGGGGTTTCTCTGTGTACTGGCTCTACTGGAAGTCTCTCTGTAGATCAGGCTGTCCTGGAACTCAGAGATCTGCCTGCCTCTGCTTCCCAAGTGCTGGGATTAAAAGCATGTGTCACTATAACTTAGCTAACCCCCCACCTTAAAAAGGTTGTGTTAGTTATAACCGATTTGGAAGATGTCGATAGTCACAGATTTGGAAACAAGTCTCCAAACTTGGTTACTCCCCACACCAAATTTTTCCCTCAGATGCAACCATTAATTCCAGTTTCTTGTGTATACTTCAGGAGATTTTTACATAATCAGGAATTATCTAGCTACGTATTTTTATTTTTGCCCCAGGGGCATTGTATGATACATGTTGCTTGTAGCTTTCGGTACCATTGACTAGTTTATTATCTGGGCTGGATGGAATGGAATACGTACATCTTGGGACAGGTGACCCTACATCATCATCTTGGGATGGATCATCTTCCTTTTTAGTGCGTAGGGACATCATGGGCTGCCCTGCAGGCAGTTGCCTTTCCCTGCTGGGGAATGAGGAGAATTTGGGCCTTTACTGCAGGTCACAGGTCCATGCTCAATTAAAATAGGCACAGTTTGATCTGCAGCAGGAAAGAATGTGGTGGTGCAGACTCTAGGGACAACATGGCTTGCCTGTTAGGATCTCCAAGGGAGATTTTCAAATATTTCCCCTGAGCCCTGGAGCCTCACCCTTGAGCAACTGAGTTAGAATCTCTGTGTTTGAGGACTCAAGTGTCAGCAGTGTTTGTGTAAGGCTTCCTGCATGAACCTGGCCAGCCAGCCATTAAGTCAAAGTACTCACCAACCAGGTGTTGTGGCGCACAATACCACTCGAACACACAATCTCAGCAGTAGGAAAGCAGAAACTGGAGGGTCATAGGTAGGGCTACATTGACAACATACACACACACACAGAGAAAGAGAGAGAGAGAGAGAGAGAGAGAGAGAGAGAGAGAGAGAGAGAGAGAGAGTCATTCAGACCCCCCACCCCCCACCCACCCAACAGCAAAACCCAACCCGCCAACAAATCAAAATAGAACCAAAATCAAGTTAGACTCACTCTAGAAAGAACCTAGAGATGTGAGCTCACTCCTGCTCCAAGTTCCTATCTCTGCAAATTCAGACAGGTCACATGATGTCTGTGGACTTCAGTGTCCAACTCTGATCCAGAGCCAATAATAGCCGCTGGCTTGCATACCTCACAGGATTGTAATGAGGATCAAATGCGTAAGAGCCCTGGGAACTGTGAAGCCCTGTCTATACGGGAAGGGATAATCAGTCAGGTGCCTCGGCTCGGGTTTCTTGGGTCAGCTTGATTCAGCTTGATTCAGCTGCAGCCACCACTCAGGCCCTGCCAGGGACTTTCTGTTTTGGCTTTGAGCAGCTTTGGCATCCCGCTTTGAGAAAACATATTTGATGCCATACCTGCATATTTGGAAGACAGTGAAGAGGGATGGGGCGAGGGAACCATCTCAATCGCTCTTCCCATACAAACTCAGGAAGTACAGCCCAGTGTCTCTCCCCACAGATCTGTCTCCTGCAGACACCTGCTAGGGTGGGAAGATAAAGTAGCAGCTTGAGGAAGTGGATCTCGGGATCAACGGAACAAAGGAATCGATTGCTCTATTCATTCAGGGGAGGCAGGTGTAAACAGTATGAATCATCTTCCCTTGCTCTCAAGCAGAATATTTTCTCAGGAAGTCAGATGTTAGGGGCCCTTCCCTCAGAAACTTCCAGTTAACTTCTTGTGTAACTCGGACCTTGCTCAGGAAGGGCAGGGTGGCCCTGATCTGCCCACTGAACATCCTCCCTTGACTCTCTGGGCCTGCACTAGTGTTTGGCTGCTCTGGGTGCTGATGCCAGGGCCTTCTGAGCAGTGCTGTCCTCTGGATCTCAGGAAGCAAAGGTCTCAAGTAGCGTGCCCTTTAGCTTACCCACTCGGGAAACCCTAAACACACTGCTTTTCTCAGCAAACTGTGTGAATTGTGATTATTACTCTCCCTCTCTCCTGACACTCCACTTCCGAGGCTCCTTGCCTGCCTCATCTCAGCCGGTAACACTCAATCCTCCCCTGACATGCTGTGTAATCTGGCTTCTTATCATCTCTATAGGCTTTTGTCCCTTCCCATCACCATAATGTAATTTCCACAGCGATAAGGGTTCTTTTCTGCCGGTCGAATCCCAAGCACCAATCAGAGTGATCGGTATGGAGCAGATGAGTAGAAACCTCCATGTCTTTGGTCTCAAGCTGTGAGTTTTGTGAGGGAAAACTAACAGGCGCTTTATTCAGGGAGTATAGTGAAGCTTAGCACAGGGCCTGGTCCAAAGTAAGTCCTTCATATGTGTGTTTACATGGTGCCATTTTTTACTAATTTACTCCATAGATATGTTCACGGGGAGCAAAAGTACACATGGACATTAGCTCCAGCCTTCCGCTAAATCAAAACTGCTGGAGACCAAGACATTTCTAGGAACTAGAGTATTTGGGTTAAGTAACTTTGTACACCACTCTATAGCAATACACAGCTGCTCAAATGAGTGAGGCAAAGGTTTTACTTTGTAACCAGTCTGGTCCTGAACTGAGGGTAATCTTCCCACTTTAGCCTACAGAGGGCTGGGGTTACAGACCTGAGCCACCACAGGCCCCATTCCAAGATACATTGTTATCCCCCAGGCCAAGAAACATTGTTATGCCCCATTCCAAGATACATTGTTAAGTGAAGGATGTAGAATTGAAGCAATTAAGGTGCAGAACTTACAGTACAACTCTCCATCTATAAAGCAAAAGAAAATGTTTGTATATGCATGTCCTAAAGAAGTGTTTAACTGGGGTAAAGTACTTTGGGAGAGCAGAGATGTGTTTTTGCTGGGCAGTGGTGGCGCATGCCTTTAATCCCAGCACTTGGGAGGCAGAGGCAGGTGGATTTCTGAGTTCCAGGCCAGCCTGGTCTACAGAGTGAGTTCCAGGACAGCCAGGGCTACACAGAGAAACCCTGTCTTTAAAAACAAACAAACAAACAAAACAAAAAAACTGAACAGAGATGTGTTTTCAATTTAATTTTCTTCTTTCCTTTTGGACAATATGTTAATTTCTATAATTCTTTAAACTAAGAAAGATACATTATGTTCCCAATCAAAACATATTGTTATTTTTAAATATTATTATTAGTAGTAGTAAAGACAGGGTCTCTCTATGTGGCATTGACTGACATGAACTGACTATGTAGACCAGACTGGTCTCAAACTCACAGAGATCTGCCTGCCTCTGTCTCCTGTTGCAGGTGTTTACCACCATGCCTGGCCAGATTGTTATTTCAGACATGTGTTGTTTCCATTGCTTCGTCCAATACAAAGCCCAGAATGGTGCTATGGGGCTCCTATTCTTACTAGCATGGTGCCTGCCCTGGTGCCTACCTGGGATCCACCATGTACATTGCCTCTTCATGTTCTGTATTCATGTCTCCTCACTTCTGGTCACACCTCCAGCTCTCAGAAGTGTGTGTCTCCACTGAGTGCCAGAGCAGGGCCTAGGGGAGCACAGGTTTCTAGGTAATGAGTGTGGGATGGGCTTTGGGAATCCTTGGGTGGGAAACTCTGGAATTTAGGCAAAGGAAAACGTAGTAGAGCAGGGGGTCAGTTTTCTCTGGACTCTGCTAAAGACGTATACTTTTTTTTTTTCTTTCTTGTTTTTCCCCCAGAGAAGGTGCTTTAGGCCCAGGTTGGCTTTGAACTCATGATGTTCCTGTGTCTGTTTCCCAGGTACTGGGATTATAGGCCTGTGCCAACATGGGCTTTACTAAGTTCCTTCCTAGGCTTCCTTTTGAGACAAGGTCTCATCTAGCCCAGGCTGGTTTCAAATTTGCTATGATAACATTGAATTCTTGATTCTCTTGCCACTACCAAGCTCTAGGGTTTTAGAAGTGCACACCCACACCCAGCTCTTTTAGGAGGATATTGGCATGTGGTGCAGGCTGCCCTAGAATTTGCTAAATAGCCCAGATTGGCCTTGAACTCATGATCCTTCTGCCTCAACCTAAATCACATGTGCATGCCACCATGCCTGGTTTCTTCACCAGGTCTCTTGAATGGGAGGCTCTAGTTTTATTACACTTTCACCTCTACCTAGGACAGTCATATCTCCTACTTTGTCTTCTTTTAGATGTTTCTGGAACCCAAACTCTTCTGCCACAGTCCAATCCATGTAAAACCCTAGGGTCAAGAGACTTCTGCCTAATATACATGTGTGCAAGAAGGAAGACAGCCAAGGAAGACACAAAGTGATGTCCAGTGAACTCTCAACTTTTATTGGTTCCTCAGTCCCCAGAGGTTCCCTCCTTCTCAGCCTCAGTGCCTCAGAACTCTGGTGTCATTGGTCTCAGACACCACTTTGCCATCCACAATCTTACGGGTAGTTGTCTTCTGCACAGTTTGCATGGAGTTGCTGGAGTCCAGGGCATCGTTGAGACTGTAACAGATGACCAAGCCTTAGTTATAAACAGCTCAGAATAGAGGGGAGACAGAGAATGTGGAAGAAGGGTTCCCTGAGCCCCTTCTTTACCTCCAAAGTCTCCTCAGCCATTTCTTCCAGAAAAAAGAAACTCAGTGCCATCCCAAGGACAGCCAGAGGTAATACTTAATCATTCTTTTCTCACAGGAGGGAGCCCATAACTCACTCACTGGAGGCCACTGGTTAGTGGTTACCAACGAACAGACCCTGGGACTTCCCAAAGCTCCAGGAGTGGAGAAAAGCCCCTTGCTTGTATGGCTAGCATGGGACCACTCACCTGAAGTCTTCCCCATCCTCCAGCAAGCGGCGGTAGGTAGCAATCTCCGCCTCAAGCTTGACCTTGATGTTCAACAGGGCTTCATATTCCTGGGTCTGGCGCTGCCCCTCTGCCCGAGTTTGTGCCAGCTCTGACTCCAGGTGCAGAAGGACCCCATTGAGCTGCTCCATCTGTGCTTTGTATCGGGCCTCCACGTCCCCGAGGCTGTTCTCCAAGTTGATGTTCTGTAGGACACAGAGATAGGAGGGTGAGTCTCTACTCCTAGTCTGCTCAACCCTTCTTTCTCTGAAAGGGTCTTGATGCCTCTTATCTATCAAATGCTAGGCTACCGTGTGGGAGCAATGGGCAAATCAAATAGAAGTGACTCATCTTAGGGAATCTCTTGATTGGGAGTGGGGTTGTGGAGGAGGCTGAGGGATGAGACAGTTGGGGCTGAGGCCAAGTTTCTGAGGTCTGGACCCAGCAGAACTACAGCAAACAACTGGAGGCCACTCACCTGGTTTTTCATGGAGTCCAGGTCAATCTCCAAGGTCTGGAGGGTGCGTCTCAGCTCCGTGAGTGTGGTCTCAGCGTCCCTGATTTCTGCAGACTTGGTGGTGACTACTGTGGTACTCTCCTCAATCTGAAGGGTAAGAAGGGTCATTCAGGACCTGCTGTCCTTGGCACCTCCCCTTCATATGAGGGCAGCCAGCCTTTCCTAGTTTGTACCTGCTGAGACCAGTACTTGTCCAGTTCCTCGCGGTTCTTCTGAGCCAGCTCTTCATACTGGGCGCGGATGTCCGCCATGATCTTGCTGAGGTCCTGAGATTTGGGAGCATCTACTTCCACAGTCAACCCAGAACTGGCGATCTGGGCTTCCAGACCTTGGACTTCCTAAAGAATGCAGAGACAAGGGCAGGGGGCACTTAAGGTCAGAGTTCAACCCAGCATTTCATTACTGATGCTCTTTTCTAGACAGTGATGTTGTTGAGTGTGAAGGCAGAAGAGAGCAGAGGAAACTCTTGGCAAGCCTAGGTCTGGGTTTCTACTCCAGCTGGGCAGGAATGCCACTCACTTCTTGACAGCCTGAACCTGCCAACTCACAGGTGATCGTCTCTCCTTGTTTCTCTCCTTGTCTCTTCTTCCTTCCACAAATCTTACCTTAAGTTTCTTCCAGAAGGCCTGCATCAGCACCAGCTCCTAAGACTGGCAGTTCCCACGTTTGTCTCCAATTCAGGGTCTTACACAATCTCTGTTTTACTCTAGTAAGTCAGGCTGGCATTAAACTCAATTCTCCTGCCTCAGCTTTCCACATGGTAGGGCTGTACAAGCCAGGCCTTGACCTACATATCTTGATCTCATAGCAGTATAACTTGGGTGAGCTATAGAACAAGTGTGAGCCCATGGCTCTGCTCTTAAAACAGGCTAACAGCCCAGGCTGCTGTTTCCATGTGAGGCTGCTTTGGGGGCAGCCTGGTCCACCTAGTCTTGGCCCTTAGCTCCCAGGCCTAGTCAGTGGCCCCACTTACCTCCTCATGATTCTTCTTCATGAACAGCAGTTCCTCCTTGAGCGCTTCGATTTCTGTCTCCAGCTGCAGCCTTGTGATGTTGGTGTCATCTACCACCTTGCGGAGTCCATGGATGTCGTTCTCCACAGACTGGCGCATGGCCAGTTCTGTCTCATACCTGAAGGAGTGATGGTGATCAGCAGGCCCTACCTGATCTAGAACCTTCTCAACCAGTGCCACCTCCATTGACTAGCCTCGTGACCACCATAAACCAGTCACCCAGTCAGGTATCACTCCCTCAGCATGGTTCTGATTCTTGGCTGTGGAGCTTAAACTGGGCTGCAAAGATGAAGAGCTAACCCAGCAGTCAGTGGACCCTAACCCTAATAAGCCTCGGAAAGGAAAGGAACCCCACTCTAACACAGTTCCTGGAGTGGGCGGTCCTTAGGTCCAGCTGCAGCCCCAGACTTACTTGACTCTAAAGTCGTCAGCGGCAAGACGGGCATTGTCGATCTGCAGGACGATGCGGGCATTATCCACAGCATTCGCAAAGATCTGGGTGGATTAAAGCGGAGAGAGTTGCTCTGAGAGTTCCGGGTCAGTGGGAAAATGAGTCTTATGTTTCAATGAGTCCATCCCAGTCCCAGGAACAGCCAGAGGCTAGTGCTTCTATCTTCCCTTTCTACCTGAGACTCCTGTCCTTTTGGGGACTCCTTGTCCCTCTTTCTGGGCCTGCACTATCTGGATTGCTTATAAAAGCAGCTCCCAACAAGATTTCTTTGATCCTCTCCTGGCATCTTCTCCAGGTGCACCTGCTAACTCCCTGTCCTGGGACGCCCCCGCCTCCCGCCCCACTGGCCCCTCCTACAGGTAGGCTCCTGTTTACTCCTGGATGACTCAGCCTTAGCCACGTCCGCTTAACCCTCTAACTGTCCCTACTGAAAAAGAAGTGAGTGTCTGGGTTCATTTTATGACCCCCACCCCCCCCCCCCCAACCCCGCTTTCAATCCTGTTCCCTTCCCACTACACTGCTGGGGGAAGCCGGCTCCCGTGTGTAGCCACTACGCTTGGGATTCCTACAGGTTCTGGGTGGGAATTCAGAGTATTCCTAACTGCATCCCATAGAGTGGGGGGATGTGATGAATGTGGTAAGAGTGGAGGGAGTGAACCGCCCACACCCTATTCAAGTTTGGGAGTGTGGGCACACAGGATTCACAGGACAGCTGGGAGCTACTGCTCCCCCCCACCTTCAGGCCCCTTACCTGAGCCCTCAGGTCTTCGATGGTCTTGAAGTAGTGGCTCCAGTCTCTGACGCCCTGGGGCCCCTTCTTCTCCAGATGTTCCCGGATTTTGATCTCCAGTCTCCTGTTCTCAGTCTCCAGGCTCTTCACCTTGTCTAGGTAGCTGGCCAGGCGGTCGTTCAAGTCTTGCATGGTCTCCTTCTCCGTCTGGATTCCACCCATTCCCGCCAGGCCTGCGGACCCCACAGAGCCACCCCAGACGGAGCGGGACACGGATATCCGGGACCCGGAGCCCCCAGCACCTGCATAGACACTGGCTGCGCTGCTGGCAGGCCGGACCCGCTGGCTGGGAGCCCGCACCGACCCCAGGGACCGGTAGTTGGTGGAGAAGGTGGTGGAGCGGGTGGTGAAGCTCATCTTGTCTGGAGAGGATAGCGAAGCGGGAGACCAGGACAGGAGTTCCGTCGCGGTGGGCAGCAGCCCTCGACTCGTTTTATATCGCCGCGAGAAGAGGTGGGGACCTCCTCCGAAGGCCCCGCCCCGCCACCGGAGCCGCGGGCGCCAAGACCAGGATTCCCGTGACCTACCGGGTCGCAGCCCTTTTTGGCTTCTGCACACGCCCTCAGCATACCTGCCACCCTTACCGACACAGGGAGGGGGTGATTAATGGGTGCACAAAGGATAGCAGGTGGTGTTAGCCCTTGAGTGTTTTCAGAGCAGGAAATGGCGTTTTAAAATATCCGTTTACACAGATAGAAGAGGGGTCCACTAGGGTGAAGATTTTGTGGCGTGTCCCCAATTTAAGTCTGGAGGCAGTCCTGGAACCCCAGGAATCCTGGGGAAAGAAAATTGGGAGCTCAAGAAGAGGAAGAGAAACACGAACCTAAACGAGGTCTCTTGGTTTTCCCGGCTCTGGTCCCATGGTCCCAAGACACTGCTGTGGCTCCATAGGGAACCATGGAAATACATATTCTCAAACACGCGGGAACACGTGTCCTCATTCAACTCATTCCCTGGAGGCTTTAGCCCGGCCCTTGTGATCATGTAGAAGAGGTAGCCCTATGTCCGGACACCTACCATTTTCTTTCTTCTCCTCACCCTTCGTTTTTTTGAGACAGGGTCTCATGTAGCTTGGGCTAGTCTTGAACTTTCCAGGCAGCTGAGGATGACCTTCAACTCTTGATCTTCCTGTCCCACTTTTGAACTACTGGGATCCCAGGCTTGAGACTCGATCACTCTCAGCTTACAGAGTGCGGAGGATCAAATCCAAGGCCTCGAGTCCACAGGTAGACCACCTTACTAGCTGAGAACATAGCCAGCCCAAGAGCACATAGATTTAACCAGTATTTGCTAGACACCTTCTAGTAGCCATGGGAACAGCAAGGAAGAGAGACCACTGTCCCTCCTATAGACTGTATGTGTCTGGACAGGTTGGGGTCTTGAGTCAATAGACCAGATGTGTAGAAACAGCCTACTAAGTTTGAACCAGATTGCCTGTCCCTCCATCCCCCACCCTGACCTCTGCCACTCCCTTAAATCTGCCTTCTCCTGCTTCTGGGCCTTTTCTTCTTTCCTTCCTGGTCAGTCTTTATAATACTCTCTGGCCTTCCAACTTGTTCCCTGGGGGAAAGAGGCCCCGCCAGCTGGATGACCACTCCTGCTGAATTGAGGAGGGAGAAACCCTGAGGTTGGAGTCGATCAGCACCAGGAGCCCGTTTTTCCAGCAGGACTTGGTGTTTGCTATACCTGTGGCCATGCTCTTTGCTCTGGAGTGGACCTATTGATCCTTATCGAGCGGCCAGCTGAACTGACTCTGTGTGTGTGTGTGCAGACAGAAAAGTAAAACCAGGAGAGAGAGGGGCCCTAGAAAGAGTTCAGGTCTGCAGATCAGGCAAGAGAAAAGAACAGGACTGATGCATGCTGGGTGCGAATGGATTGTTCGAAGCCTGCCTCCTTCTGGATGGGAAAACCTGGGAGACTCTGTGGAACTTGGCTGGGGAAGCTGGGTGTTGCCAGAGACAGCCAGGCAAATGGAATGCAAAATAACATACAAACAAATGCCCACAGGCTTTGCATGAAAGCTGGTGTGTGTGTGTGTGTGTGTGTGTGTGTGTGTTTGGAGATCCCAGCCAGTTAAAAGGCTTTCAATTTTACAAACTCTCCCCCACCCTGAATTCCACAATTGGTCTATTTTATATAACTATACAATGGAAGTGTAATGATTAAATGTTCTGTGGACAGCTTTTTGCTGTCTTTAAGTTTTATTTTATCCAACTTGGGTACTTTGCTGGTTGGATGACTTCAGGAAGAAAGTCATTAAACTGAATTTCAGGTTTGTTTTTTACTTCTATGGGTAGGACAAAAAAAAAAAAAAAAAAAAAAAAAAAAAAAAGAAAGAAAAGAAAAAAAGAACTGTTCGTCTGTTTAGTCTTTTGGGAGGCAGTCCTAACGGGAATGTTAATACAGCACTCATTCCTGAAGAAACAGGAATTACTTATTGCAGAGTGAGGCCTCCCTTAGGAGGGCGTGGGGAGACTTCAAGTCACGTCCAACCACTGGTGGACTTTAAATTCTTTCAACAATGACTAGAAGACCCTAGAATTCTTCTCTAAGCCCCTGGGTAGATCCTGCTCTGATTTTGCCCCACCCCTGCAGCGCTGGCCCTTCTGTGGCAGGAAGGTTTGCTGTGGTCTGGAGAGCTGCAGTATCTCCTTATCTCATAGCTAACGTAGATGGTCGCATTCCTGACCTCTTGCAGCATCGGGGCAAATACCGACCTCCGGAGTCCAGTGCCAGCTGGTCTTTTCCCCAGCAGTTCCAGATTTCTCTGGAATCAGACCTTAAAGCTTGACCTGACAGTCTCCAGACAGTCTCTAGAAGGGTTGGGGAGAGTAGCATGAGGGAATAGTTTCGATCCAAGATCCCCGGGCCTGGGCCTCGGGGCTGTGGGTGGCCAGGTGAAGGTAATGGAGCAGCAGCAAAACCAGGCGGTGGGGGGCGGGGAGGAAGGAGCAAGCGGCCAGCCAAGGAGCACTCAGAACAAAGACTTGAAAAGAGTGGCGTGGGGGAGATGTGGGGTGGGCTGGGGGAGATGGGAGGGGGGAAGGAGAAGGAAATGGTCACCTCCCCCAGGCCCTGCATTCCCTTGTCCCGCGGAAGGGGAGGGAACCTGCACTGCAGGTTTAACTAGGAGAAAGCTCAGCGGTGGTGACTGTGGGGTGGGCTGCGGCTGCCTCCCCACAGCAACAGCCCCCCCCCCCCCGCATTCTCATATGCACTCTCCTACTAGGGGCTATAACCATGCTCTGTACAAACTTGATAGTGGGAGATTGGAGAGGATTCTGAGGGTCTGGAGTTAGTTGCCCCAGAGATTGTTATCGGTCTGGCTATCCCTCGCCCAGTGACTTTCTGAACACTTCCCCCCCCCCACCCCGCCGCCCAGCTCCAAGAAGGGGGGTGGGGTGGGAAGTGTTCAGAAAGTCACTCCAGGTCTATGTGGAGGGTCTTTACGGGTTCCACCATCTTTCTTGGAGCACACTATGTGGTCCAGGTTGGCCTGGGGTGTGCCCTGTGATTATTTATCCTTTTTGAGACGGTTTCAAAATGTTGCCCAGGCTGGCCCTGAATGTATGATCTTCCAGAGAGCTGGGATTATAGCCTGAGCCTCTCCTTGAAGGACTAAGTGAGTTAGGGTTGGAGAAAATGGGGGATGAGGTGAGGGAAAGTGTTAGAGGTAGGGAGACTCAGTCTCCCTCAGAGCAGGGGTTGGCACAGCTCTGAGACCTGGAAAAATGAGATGGAACTTTGGGTAAAATGAGTTGGTGGAGAATGGACTTGGAGGGGCAGCTCAGTAAATGCTTTGGGTTTAAACAGTTATTGAAAAGGGTGAGCTGGGCAGGTAGGTGGACCACACCTTCAATCTCAGCACTTGGGAGGCAGAGACAGGAGGACCAGTCCTCCAAAACACATAGGGAATTTGAAGCCAGTCTCAGTTACCTGGATGACCAGTATCATAAAGTGGGTTCTAGAGAGTTGGGAAGACTGAAGAGAGCCTGGAGGGTGGGGGAGCACAACGCACAGCTTCAGGTGCTGCTGGGGAGCAGGGGGCACTGGGGAGCGACCTTCAGAAGTCCGTGGAGGTCTCCTTCCATCTGAAGTCCTAGGGCTGCAGGATGGAGTTGGGGTCCTAAGGGCTCCATGAAGGAATGCTCCCCCAGAGTGGGAGGGCAGGGATGCAAGGATGCTTTCAGTTGTTCAGAGGGCGCTTTCTCAGGCTAATGGAAGAGGAAAACTCTACACTCTTGCTCAAGAGCACCTGTATGCCTGCCAGGGCTCTCCAGGTGCTAAAGCTGATACCCTAGAAACTCCATGGCTCCTGATCTCCGCGGGGGCTCCTGATCTCCGCGCGGCCTCCTTCCTTAGGGTGGCTTTGCCCGATCTCTTCTTCCCTCCCTTCCCTTCCTGTTCTGTCTTCAGGTGCAACCCCAATACCTCAGAGTTCCCTCCCTAGAGTCTGCCCAGAGGAGAACCTTCACAGTCCCTCTTCTGTTTTTAGACAGGGTCCCTCTGTGCAGCTCTGGCTGCCCTGGAACTCACGATGTAGACCAGGTTGGCTCTGAACTCAGAGATCCACCTGCCCCTGCCTCCTGAGCGCGCCAGGATTAAAAGCACCGCCACACCAAGCAACCGACATGATCTTAAGCAAACAGCATGAGTCTTGGTCTCTTCAGCAGTAGCAACGTAGGGCTAAGGGTGTGGTCCTAAGAGGGAGTCTACAGAAAAGAGCAGTAGTGTGGCCAAGAATCTGTTCTTAAAAGCACGCAGCCAATCTCCTGTGACCGGTACTTTTTCTCTTTCAGCCTTTTGACTTGGCAGAGCCTCAGGCAGTGAGTGCCTGGAGAGATCTCCTTATAAGTACCTAGAAAACAAAGGCTGGAGTTTAGGGAAGCAGTAGGTGTAACTGGCCTTCATGCAAACTGAAAAGAGGTGCGTCTACCCTTTGTATCCTTGGTTGGGGGGTCCTGGATCCCTGCACAGCACCATGCAGGGTCCTCTCTAGATCCACCGTCTAAGAGGATTTAGGTAGAACTTGAGTGTGAAGGGAAGGAAAAGAAGTGAGAGAGACTGTCCAGTGAGATGGCTCAGCCAGTAAAGGTGCTTGCTGTTAAGCCTCAAGACCTGAGTTCAATCCCTGGAACTCGAATGGTAGAAGAAGTTAACAGTCATCTTCTGACCTCCACATATGTGTGCACTCACAAATAAATATGTATAAATATAAAAAATGAACAAGTGCTGGCCTGGTGTGCAGGCCTTTAATCCCAGCACAGAAAGGCAGAGACAAGAGGATCTCTGTGAGTTCAAGGCTGGCCTGGCCCACATAGTAAGACCCTATCTCAAAACAAATGAAGTTTTAATAAAATAAGGTTTCCAAGGGGATGGGATGTGGCTTTGTGGTGCAGTGCTTGCCTCACAAGCACAAGGCCCTGGCTCCATCCCCAGTGTCACAGCAGAACAAAGCACCAGACTGTTGAGAAGGAAACAGGAAGGGGACCACCCCCTCGGAGGTGGCAGGGTGAGTGGAAGGTTTCCCTAGGGAGCATGGCACTGTATAGCAAGGCTGCTCATGTTGTGTTTTATAAAAAATAAAAAGAAGCTACTCCTCCAAGTTTGGTGGAGGCGAGGGATGGTGCCTGGTAAAGGGGGCGCCTCTGTGGGCCCATGCTGAGGCAGCCCTTCCCTTTGAGGTATCAGCCACACGACAACCATATAGTATAGAATAGAGTTTATTCAGGGCATGGGGAGGGGAGTTGAAGGGGTAGGAGAGAGAGAGAGAGAGAGAGAGAGAGAGAGAGAGAGAGAGGAATTGAGGCCAGCCATGAACACGTGGAGAAAGGAGGGGGAAGGGAATGGGGAGAGAAGAGACAGAGTGGGAAGAGGGTAAGAGAGCAAAAGAGTGAGGAGGAGGAGGAGGCAAACAGCCCCCTTTATAGTGTTGCCAGGTAACTGTGGGGCAGAGCCTAGAAGGAAAGCTAACAGTTCAGCCATTACAGAAAGCAGACCTGCTGACACTTGCTTTTTACGGTTCTATGGTGAGAAGACCAGAGGCAATGGAAGTTGGTAGCAGCAACCATTGAGCCCAGCAAAGAACCTTGAGGAAGTGACATTCAAACAGAAACATGGTACTAGTAGGTGGCGGAGCTGGGACTCAGGTAGCCATGCTGCTCTCTCTCCTCCAGCGGGAAGGGTGTGGGAGGTGTGTGAAAGGCAACCAGAGGCCTCAGTGGAAAGCTGGTTAGGAGTGAGAGTGGAGTTCCAGATGTCTGAGGTTGACACCAGCTGTGTGAAAAACAAGGGAAGGCACCAGGCACAGTGTTGCTTGTCCCTAATCCCAGCACACAGGAGGCAGAGGCAGGTGTATCTCTGTGCGTTCAAGGCCAGCCTGGTCTACAGAGTGAGTTCCAGGACAGCCAGGTCTACACAGAGAGAATCTGATTAAACATAAACAAACAAACAAACAAGTGAAATAAAAAGAAAAGCAAGAGAAGGTTGGGCATAGTGGCTCATTTTTATAATTTTAGCACTGGGGTGAGTCAGGAGGTTCATGAGTTCAAGGCCAGCCTCAGCTACAAAGCAAGTTTGAGATTAGCCTAGACTACAGGAGACTGTTTAAAAACAAAACAAAACCAAGTGAAGGAGCTAGAAAGATGGCTCAGTGGTTAAGAGCAGTGACTACTCTTTCAAAGGACCCAGGTTCAATTCCCAGCACCCACATAGCAACTCACAACTGTCTGTAGCTCCAGTTGCAGGGGATCTGACACCATCACAGAAACATACATGCAGGCAAAACACCAATGCAGATAAAATCTATAAATAAATAGGTTGGAGGGGAGTTGGGGGAGGGAGATTATCAGAGGAATCTGGGTCTGAACAAGGATGACTGAAGCTCATAGACGGGACATTGTTATGTAGCCCAGCCTGTCCCATTTCAGCCTCTGAGTACTCATCAGGCTTGGCTTAAGCACCGCTCATGAACCAGCTTCTGGTCTACATCTCCTTCTCTTCCTCAGTCTCTTCTTCTTCTAAAATTTATCTTATTTATTGATGAAATGGTTTCTATCTGTAGTAAAAATTGGCATGGGACTTACTACACAACCTAGCTGGTCTCAAACTTGAGGCAATTCTCCCGCCTCAGCCTCTCAGGTGCTATAGTTATAGCTTGAACCCCCACGCCAAGCTTATATCTCTTCCTTGATCTGCTCACTCAACGCTTTTGCCCATTGTAGAAAATTATGGGCTTAAAAATTATGAAAAATCGAGACTTTAAATAAATTTGTATGTATATATATTAACACGTTTATATTCAAATTCATTATATATGATTTATGATGTCTTTTTTTCTCCTCTTTCTTCCTATTTTGTTTTTTGTTTGTTTTGTTTTCAAGATAGAGTCTGACTATGTAGCCCTGGCTGTCCTGAAACTCAGAGTGCCCTGCCTGTGCCCCCTGCTGGGGTGAAAAGTGTGCAATACTGTGCCTGGCTTCTTTCTTCAAATTTTTGTATTATATTAACTAACTCTCTCTCTCTGTCTCTCTGTCTCTCTGTCTCTCTGTCTCTCTCTCTCTCTCTCTCTCCACACACACACACACACACACACACACACACACATATATATATATATATATATATCTGTCTCTCTCATGTGCACGTGTATGTGTCTGTGTTTGTGCATGTGTGTATGTGTGTCTCTGTGTGTATATGTGTGTGTGCACACGCATGAGTGCTGTGTGTGATGGACACATCCTACAGAGCACCTGTGGAGTCAGTTCTCTCCTTTCACCATGTAGGTCATTGGGGATCGAACTAGACATCAGACTGGAGGCAAGCACTGTTACCATTGACCCATCTTGCTGGCCCATCCTTTTCTTCTCTTAACAACATCTTTTAATGAGGTGTTCTTAGTGTTTTGTTGTTGCTTTGGCTTTTGAGACAAGGCTGGCCTTGGGTTAGCTGTGCAGCTGAGGATGACCTTGAACTTCTAACCCTCCCCCTCTACTTCAACTACCACCAAAACAGTATCTACCTCCTCAAACAACAGTAGCCCATGTTACGCATGTGTGGTGTATCAGGCACAGCACTTTAAAGAAATCACACTGCTTTGTCTCCACTAGTCCAGTGAGGCAGTTCTTGTGTCTGAGCTTCAGGCAATGCCAGGCTTCTGGCTTTGGAGGCAGGAGATGTTGCCTGCCAGGCAGGGATTAATGGTCCTTAGCTAGTGTTACTTGGCTATTCAGTTTGGAACCTGTTTAGTTGGGATTTCTGTTGCTGTGATAAAACAGTGGGACCAAAAGCTTGGGGAGGAAGGGATTTCTTTTATCTTACACTTCCAGATCACAGTCTATCACCGAAGGAAGTCAGAACAGGAACTCAAAGCAGGAACCTGGAGGCAGAGGCCATTGTCCTTACTCGCTTGCTCCTCATGGCCTGCTCAGCCTGCTGTCTTGTAAGATCTAGGACCACCTACTCTGGGATGGCACCAACCACCGTGGGTGGGGGGCCCTTTCACATCAATCATTGTTCATGAAAATACCCTACAGACTTGCCTACAGACAGATTTTATAGAGTCATTTTCTCAATTAAGATTTTCTCTTCCCAGATATATTTGGGTTTGTGTCAGGTAGACAAAGTCACCCACCACAGCACCTGCAGATTTGAGGTGAGATATCAGGTGACCACTAAGACATAGATGGGCAGCTGTCATGAATGTCCCAAGGTGTTGACCACCCAGGGAGGATTACCCAGAAGAAAAGAGATGGAGGCAGATTCAAATAGCCTCTGTGGGGGAGTTCCCTGTGTCACTAGCTGTTAGCAGTGCATGTCAGAGTTTCAAAGGGTACATGGCCTGCCAAAAAAGTGCATTATTAAGAATGATGGTTGCAGGCTGGAGAGATGGATTAGTGGTTAAGAGCACTGGCTGTTCTTCCAGAGGTCCTGAGTTCAATTCTTACACATGGTGGCTCCATGTAATGGATCTGTAATGGGATCCAATGCCCTCTTCTGGTGTGCCTGAAGACAGCTACAGTGTACTCACATATAAAATAAATAAATAAACCTTTTGAACCGGGCTCTGATGGCACATGCCTTTAATCTCAGCATTCGGGAGGCAGAGGCAGGAGGATCTCTGAGTTTGAGACCAGCCTGGACTAGAAAGCAAGTTCCAGGACACCCAGGGTGACACAGAGAAACCCTGTTTCAAGACCAAAATGAAACAACAACAGAATGATGGTTGGGGCTGGAGAGATGGCTCAGTGGTTAAGACTGTCGTTCCAGAGGATCCGGGTTCAGTCCCTGGCTCCCATGTAGTGGTTCACAACCGTCAATTCTAGTTCCAGGAGATCTGATACCTTCTTCTGGACTTCAATGACACCAGGCACCCACTTGCTGCCTATGCATAATGCAGGCTAGACATTCACATGCTTAAGATAAAATAAAAAATAAAATCTTGAAAAAGGATTGATGGTGGCAGACATGGGGGACCTGATTGGCCAAAAATTTGTGATTTGGTGACAGGAAATAGCAGTGAAGATTCTGGTCCTTCATACAAGCCAAGAAGGCCCCTCTTTACCTCGGAAGGCATTGCAGTCTTTCCCTCCTAGATGATGTCCACAGGCTCCCTTCTCTGCAGTCAGAGCGGTTCCTCATTCCCTCTGACTCAGAAGTCGGGAAGGCCTCTTATCATAGGCAGTATCTGTCTCTGGTCTCAGTTGAGAAAGCACACAAGAAGGCTTGAGAAGGGATAAAATGTTTCTATAAAATGAGTGGCCCCTCCTCATCTTGGGGCTGGCTCCCACTTGGCCACAAGAGGGTGCTGGGTTAGAGCAGACCTCGGTGGCACACATGTGGCAGGCTGGCAGCAGAGCCTAGGGGCTGGGCATGGCCCCACCCCTTGTTCAGGACCTTTGCTCCCAGCCCTCACTGTGCTGGCTTTAGTTGCCATGGCAACCTTTAGTTTGTATAAACAGAGTCATCCTCATGCTGTCCAGGTAACTGACACCTAAGTGTCTCCCCAGGGATAGGCTGGAGTTTCAACTGTTTGGCGGCCCCTAAACCCTCAGGGGAGGTCAAAGGAGGGTGAATCATTGCATTTCGGCCCTTTACCTTTTTTGGTCTTGCTCTGCTGCCCCTCACCCAACCTGTGTCCTCCTAGAGTTGGAAAGGGCTGGGACTCACTTGGGGGGGGGGGGCATTAGCACAGGTAGTGCGTGCGTGCGGGGTGGTGGTAGGGCGGAGGGATGTTGGCTTTTGCCCTGCTACCCAGAGACTTTGCTGCCATTCCCGGGATCGGAGAGAGGCAGTCATTGATCATTTCTTCCTTATTCTCCACATTCTTGGATCCAGATTGAGGGCGAGAAGGCGGGGAGAAAAGTGGACAACAGGACCTGTCTGGGTGGAACTGGCTCGCACGCCCGCTCTGCAGAGCAGAACGTGGCAGTGTCCTGAGGTGCTACGGTTTGCAGTGCGAGAGCTGTGGGCATAGAATCCCAGACCCCGCTCGAACCCTGATCACTGTTCATGGCGCAAATTGCTTTTCAAAGTACTGGGTTCCTCACACAAAAATAAAGATAATAACACTGAACTCCCAGGATCATGGTGATGATCCGCCGGGACAAATAAAAATGTCCACAGTCCACACATAGACTGGAGTTACAATCGGGGTGCTTAGCTGTGCCCACAGCGAGTGAAATCCAGTCCAGGGATTCGACGGAGGCTTGTTGGGAGGGTCTCGGGTGGCTTCTCTCTGGATGCTGGGGGGAGGAGGGCTGCCATATTGTGTTCATTCAGTAAATGTTTGCTGAATGTTGGGTGTGTGGAGCTGGCAGGGAGGGCCAGGCTTCAGCAGCAGGTGTAGTTGGCCAAGAGGCACAGGACGAGGGAGGAGGGAGGGCACAGCCCTGGGGGGCGGGCTCAGCGTGGCAGCCAGTGCCAGGTGGGCAAGACTCAGCCTCAGGGGACAGATGAGAGCTATGACCTTTATTCAGAAGGTGATGGGAAGCTCGGGCTTGGGAATGGCAGGATCAAAGCGGTGTTTGTAGAAGATTGGCCAGCCTGCGTGCTGGCAGAGGACTGCTCCGATCGAGTGGGGGAGGAGAAGGGAACATTTCCTTACCTGGCTAGGGAAAGTGTGGTTACCAGAGGTCAGTGATGTCATCGATACCACCTGCAGAGGGGCTGATTTGCACGTCTTCCTGACTGGTCTCGCTTGCCTGTGAGAAGGGAGGGGAGCTTGGCAGGGGGCTGGGGAATTTCTCAGGGACACCAGGAACCAGAGAACAGAGCCTCCTTTTTCTCCCCTGTCCCTTCCCAGATCTGCTTAGGGTGGAGGCGTGACAGGGGGCACCGGCCTGGCAGTAGGCTGTCCCTTTGTTTCTCAACCCTGCTCTGGTCTCCTAAGTTGAATCTTAGGTTTTGAAACTCACAGAAAGAGAAACCGTTCGGCCCCATTAACAACTGGTTGTCAACTCAGAACAGAGGGGAAATTGAGAGACAGTGTTGTGCCTTGCTTTCCTGGGAGGGGAATTTTGGCTTAGGGCTGGCTGGTAAGACTCTAGGCCCCTAGCCTTCATGAGAATCAGTCACCTGGCCCACCTCTTCACCCAGCTGTGCAGAGAGGCAGATCCCCTCTGCTCCCATCTCACTTCAGAATGACCACATATCCGGGAGTGAGTCAGGTGTGCCTCAGGCCCCAGCCTTGGGCTCTGACTCAGCCTGAGCTCTTGGAACCTCAGGAGAGCCTGGGAGATAAGGTTTATGGCTCTGGCTTGGGTAAGGCCCTGCACACAGGCCACCCAGCTGCATTCCACTGGTGAGATGGGGGATGGATCACTCAGGCTTCCCCAGGAATTCGGACTGTCTGACAGCTCTGTTTTCAGAAGCCCATTAAGCATCTCAGCTTCTGGAGGTCATATCTGCATGCTCAGGCCCTGCCCTGTGGAGGCTGGGTTTGCCCACTATGTGTTTGGCTGCTGGGCAGCCTGATCCTGACAAGACTCTCTCCCTTCCTTTCCCCATCACTCCTCTCAGTTCTGAGAGAGGGAGAGAGAGAGAGAGAGAGAGAGAGAGAGAGAGAGAGAGAGAGAGAGAGAGAAAGGGAGAGGGAGGGGGGAAGAGGAGGGAGGGAGAGGGGGAGAAGGAAAGGGGAGAAGGAGTGGGGGAGGGGGAGAGGGAGATATTGATTGATTGATCAATCGATTCTTGGTTAGAAAGTCGTTTCTTCATTCTAGCCTTTTGCTCCTTTTTTTCACAGGCTGTCAGTGTACTGAGAAAGTAAGTTGAGGCAGACTAGCTTGGATCTTTTTAGGTGAGGGAGAGAGACAGGAAAGAGAAAATTCTCTGTTTCTTTGTTTCTTTCTTTTTTGAAACAGGATTTCTCTGTGTAGAACTCACTCTGTAGACCAGGCTGGCCTCAAACTTAGACATCTGCCTGCCTCTGCCTCCCGAAGGCTGGGATTAAAGGTGAGCAGCACCACTGCCCAGCTGAGGACACCTTTTAATTGTGTACTTTATTTTACACAAGGGCCCAGATCAAAGCTGATGCCTTTCTCATGCTGTTCATGCTGTTCATGCTGTTCTCTGCTGTTCATCAGAAGCTGATGCCTTTCTCATGCTGTCTGCTGTTCATCAGAAGGAAGCAGCCTGTTCAGTATAACTCAGCAACTCAGAGACTCGCTGGCACTGGAATTCAGCTTATTTTGTTCCCAAGTGGAATTTTTTTTTTTTTTTTTGCTAGTTTACATTGTTCTACATTTAGACAATTCTCAAAACAAAAAATTTATTGAATTTTGTTTAAAAGAAAATACCAACCCCCCTCCTCCTGCCAGGTGTGTCATTTTTTTTGAGACAGAGTCTCACTATATAGCCCTGGCTAGCCTGACACTCTACATATACCAGGCTGACCTGTGCTTCCCTAATGCTGGGATTAAAGGCATATTTCACCACCCTGGTATTATATTTTACTTAATTAAATAATTTAATTAATGGATGCGTGTGTACACACCAACACCATGGCGTGCTGGTGAAGGACTGAGGACAACTTGGGGGCCAACTTTTTTTTTCCTGCTATTTGGGTCCCAGGGATCAAACTCAGGTCTTCAGGCTCGGTGGCAATGCCTTTACCTGCTGAGTCATTTTCCTGACCAGAATTTTGTTTAATTTGAGTCATAACCCCCAAAACAAATGGATTTTAACGACAAATCCTAGTGTTCTTTGGAAGTGTGTGGTGGGTGGATTTGCAGACATGAGAGAAAATGAAGGTAGCTGGTTGGGAATGAGTGGGAAAGGTGGCTCCTCTATGTTTAGGGCTCCCCCCACCCCACCCGGCTTCCCAGTCTCTGGACACCACCTCCCTTATCAGAGATGCTGGTTGGTCAGAGTCCTGGTGCTGACAGATCCAGAGAAGAGGGAGCCCAACTGTGGTGTTGGAGCTAGAGAGAGAGAACCGTGGTTCTGCCCAGGTACAGTGTGCTCTGTGGCTGCAGGGAATGTCCAGTGTCTGCTCTTCCACATCCGTGTCTGTGAAAACAGTGTTTATACAGTCCTCCTGGTTTTAGCTGAGAGGTTTTAATGGGTTATAAAGCACGCATGGGGGGGGGGGCGGTACCTGGGGCAGAGGACACAGGGCCCTGAACTTGGCATTCACTGGCTTCTAAATTTTAACCACCAGGCTTGGGTTTCTCAGCTCCAAAATGCAGATTTGGCTTATTTTTCATCTGCTGTGTGGATTACTACCTTAAGGAAACCCTAGGTGGTGGCATACCTGTGCATACCCCATGTCCAATCCTAGGATGTCCTGTAGGATCAAAGACTACACAGTAGAGGCTCCGAGCTGGAGGACCAGAGGGAGTCATCCATGTTGGAGGCTTCCTGGAGGAGGCTATAGGCAAGGCCAAGGTAGAGGGATGGGTGGATGGGGCGGGGGAGGGGCTTAGAACTGCACAGGTGGACCATTCATGAGAAGCTGTCAGTTAAAAGGGACAGGCTCAGGCCACCGGGGAGTAGGGGATGACTGGACTTGGACAACACTGGTGCCACGGGCCCACAGGTCTAGGAAGATGTCTGGGAAATCAGGGGAGGTACCACTGGAGTGAGGAATACTGGTCTGGAAGTGAAGAGTTACCTCCCCTCTGCTGCTGGGGTTGTCCCTAGCTTTCCGGGTTCCTGAAGCTGTTTTTGTTTTTGTTTTTTTTTCACCAGTAACTCTTGGTGTTCTCTAGCTGTCACCTGGGAAACCAGGGCAGGCTAGGTGGGTGATACCTTAGGGACTGGATGGCAAAGTTCTGTCAGGAATACAGAAACTGCACGGTGACTTGTATTGCCATGGGAACGCAGCTAACAAGTCCCAGAGGCTAAACTGGCTCTGGCTGGCCCTAAGCCAGTCCAATCTCATTGTCTAAGTCAACAGATTTTTCTCTAAGACCTATGAATGGGTCACTGTGTGAGGATTTGGAGTTATCTGAGCCCATAGAGACCAGGGAATGTGGATAATATGTGTGTTAAAGGGTAGGAAGTAGCAGGTCAGAGGTTTCTCTGGCTAAGCCCCCCTCCCTCTTTCCCTACCTTTCTCTTTACTTCTTTCCTCCCTCCCTCCAGGTAGAGATGAAACCCACCTTCATGCTAGGAAGAACCCTACACTGGGCTGTATTCCTAGTCCTGTCTGGTTTTATCTCATGGTAGAGAATGCCATGTCAGCCGTTGGATCCACTCAACCAGTATGTTCCAGAGTTTGGCTAGAGGGTTTTCTAATGCAATCTATACACAGTGTTCGAGGTAGTCAAGGTTTCTGTCCCACGCAGCATTCCACAGCACTGAGCAGGGGTCCCTTACTCCTGCTGAAAAAATTCCTCAGTGGAAATAGTTTAGAGGCTGGGCAGATAGTGACTGTGTGACTCCATCTGTGTGGCCTTTGGATTTGAGATCAGTTTCTTTGTGTTATTGCTTTGTTTTTTAAATTACATTTATTTCTACTTGTTATGTGTGTTATGTGTGTACGTGAGAGGAACACATGTACTATGGGACTTGTGGAGTTAGTTCTTTTCTACTATGTGGGGCCTGCAGATTTGCCTCAGGTCACCAGGCTTGCAGCAGGCATTTTAACCCATGGAGCTGTCTTGCCAGCCCTACTATTGGCCCCCTAACCCCCACTTCCCAGTCAGGGATTCTCTGTGTAGCCCAGACAGTCCTGGAACTCGATCTATCGACCAAGCTGGCCTTGAATTCAGAGATCTGCCTGCCTCTGCCTCCTGAGTGCTAGAATTAAAGGCGTGCTTGCCACCACCACCATCACCACCCAGCTTGGCTATTGCTTCTTTTAATTGGACACCGTTCCTAAGTGGAACCACTATAGAAAGTGCACAGAGGCTTTGGAAGTGGCTGGGCCGCTGGGCGGAGGCTGGAGCTCTGACTACATTTACTCTGGCAAGAGGAATTTTGAACTTCACTGTTTGTATTTGCAGATGGGAGTGCTGTCTCTCCCACTGGCTATTTTAGGATCCTAAGTAACATACCCAAGAAAAAAGGGCACTTTGACACTTAGAAGGGGCCAAACCAATGAGAGTCGCCATTGCCACTCTCCTGTCCACCCTCAGAACTGCCTTCACCATTGGCAGGGACTAGGTCACAGGCAGGGCACCATTTACATGGCGTGTTCCCTAGGAATTGGATTTGCAACCATCTGCTTTGCATAGAGGCTGACTTTTGCCTGTTATCTCTTTATTACAGCCCTGTAGAATCCTCTCTCTCTCTCTCTCTCTCTCTCTCTCTCTCTCTCTCCCTTCCTCACCCCCAATTGCAGCTCCTTTTAGGTGGTCTCAAGCCTCCTCCTGAGCAAACTCTCTTCCTCAAGTCATCTCTTGTCGCCTGGCACGTGCTGCAGAGAAGACACCTGGCTGTCCCAAGGAGGCTGTTTCATGCAGAGATGATAACAGTCAAACTAACCTGAACTGAAGCCCGAGACTGTTCCTGCCCTTTGTTCTTATCCTCTCTCTAAAGGATGGACGGACATACGTACATTTCTGGTTGGTGAAAAGGGATCTCGGAGAGGCTAAGTATCCTGCTCACCTCACACAGGAAACTTCTTATTGCACCTGCCCTATGCTACCTGCCCTATGCTGCAGCAGGCCACTCGAACTTTTGAGAAAAAGCAGGGATACTTCCCCTAAGTATGAGGTGTCTAACAGGTCACTCCTCTGTCCCAGCTGTGTGAGCTTGAGCTCATAATGTATCCTAGATGCTCTTTTTTTTTGCTGTCCTGTTTCTTCAGGCCAGTTGTGAAAATTAGGTAAGTGCAGAAAAGCTAGGGACGTAGCTCAGCGGTCAAGCAGAGGTTCAGCATGCCCCAAGTCCTGGGATTGATGCCTAGCTAACTCCCTGCCCCCCTCCCCAAGAAAATGTCACTGTTTTTCAGTGTGTCATGATCAGTAGGGGAGAAAATAGGTCACTAGGTCACCATCATTGGCCACCATTTGCTAACTACTGAGTATACTCTGGCCTTACACACACACACACACACACACACACACACACACACACACACACACACCACATACACTACCTGCTCCACTCCATTCTTCCATAGGAATTTTGGGCTTGCCCAGTGGCTTTTTACATTTCCAGACCTTTCTATCCACTTTACTTTTGGGTTTCTGTTGTGTTGTTGTTGTTTGTTCGTTTTTAATTTTTTTATTGGATATTATATTTACATCTCAGATTTTAGTTAGTTTGTTTTTTTAAAGACAGAACCTCTACATAGCCCTGGATGTCCTGGGTTGCACTGTGTAGAGCAGGCAGGTTCAAAGTCACAGAGATCCGCCTGCCTCTGCTGCTGTTCTGGGATTAAAGGAGTGTATCGACACACGCTTCTGGTTTGTAGTCATTGTTTGTTTGGTTTGTTGTTGTGTTTTTATGGGGCTGGATTTGAACCTAGGACTTCACAATGAATGATAGGTATTCTACCACTGACCCTTCAGCCTTTACACCTTATTTTTCTAGTCTTTGTGTGGTAGTGCATGTCCGTATTCTCAGCACTTGGAGAGGAAGCTGAGCAGGAACATTGCCATGTGTTGAAGGCCAGCTTGGACTACATAGCAAGTTCCAACCCGGCCTGGGTTACAGAGTCTGACTCAGCCAACCTACTGAGCCGCCATCATCATCATCATCATCATCATCATCATCATCATCATTAATTCAGCTTGCTCAAAGGTCCCTTTTCCCCAAAAGTTCTACAGCACATGTCTTAATCGTTTATTTATCTGACATCAATGTTTTGTTGGCAAGACACCGGAGGCTGGCTCCCTGTGTATGCAGATATCTTCATAAGCCTGTAGCTCTCTGGGATATCTTCATGAGCCTGTAGCTCTCTGGAATATCTTCATGAGCCTGTAGCTCTCTGGGATATCTTCATGAACCTGTAGCTCTCTGGGATATCTTCATGAGCCTGTAGCTCTCTGGGATATCTTCATGAACCTGTAGCTCTCTGGGATATCTTCATGAGCCTGTAGCTCTCTGGGATATCTTCATGAGCCTGTAGCTCTCTGGGATATCTTCATGAGCCTGTAGCTCTCTGGGATATCTTCATGAGCCTGTAGCTCTCTGGGATATCTTCATGAGCCTGTAGCTCTCTGGGATATCTTCATGAGCCTGTAGCTCTCTGGGATATCTTCATGAGCCTGTAGCTCTCTGGGATATCTTCATGAGCCTGTAGCTCTCTGGGATATCTTCATGAACCTGTAGCTCTCTGGGATATCTTCATGAGCCTGTAGCTCTCTGGGATATCTTCATGAACCTGTAGCTCTCTGGGATATCTTCATGAGCCTGTAGCTCTCTGGGATATCTTCATTAACCTGTAGCTCTCTGGGATATCTTCATGAGCCTGTAGCTCTTTGGGACTTCACATCTTTTTTTGTGTACATTTGGGTTAGTGCCTTTAATGAATATCTGTTGTTTTTGTCTGCCCGGCCTTTCCCCCTTCTCTTTTTGGTGAATGGTCTCTTTTCCCTCCTTGCATTAGTTTGGGTGGGCCTGACCCTCCCCGATTTCCCACTGGCTCAGTTTGGGATCTATCTAGCTCAAATGATAGCATTTTATTATTCTCCTGACCAAAGGCTTGGTTCAGAGATAAACATGTGATCTGTCAGCTGAAGGAGCATCGCCCTCGGAACTTCAGCTAGACGCATCTGGAAATAAGCAGTCCCTTGGTGATATCCATCCTTGTCACTGCTTGGAGACAGCCTGCTGAGGAGGAGGAAGAGTACAAGACAACTACATCAGAGTTTCCCGACTGAGAAAGCAAATAAATGACCTTTTACGCTGAAGCTGGGTTGACTGGGTATCAGTCATTTGCTGTCAAGAGCCTAGTTCTGTGTTGTGTGTTGGATATGTGTGTATGTGTGGTATGTGTTGCTGTGCACATGTGTCTTATACACATGTGACAGGTATAGGAAGGCAGTGTTTATGAGTCTGAGATGGTGGGTGGCAGGGAGGGCTGAAAGGATGGCACATGCACTTATGATCATACAAATTATGGGAATGGGAGCATGCCAGAGGGTTGTGCTCCTTGGAATGTGCACGGGGCCACATGTATGGGAGAGAACAGAACACATGTGTATGTGTGTGAGTGCATATGTGTGCTGTACACATGGTGAAGGGTAGGGTGGGGCTTTGAGGACAAGTTGAGATTGTGTCTCATGGGAGTGGATGTGTGAGTTGCTCTTCTGGGAGAGAACCTGAGGTCTGCCCAGCTCTGCATTCAAATGTATACATACCTCCAAAAGCACCTGCCCAGCTGGCAGGATGGCTCAACCGGAAAAGCCATGAGTTGCACAAGCCTGGTGACCTCAGTCTCATCTCCAGAAGACACATGAAAGTGAAAAGAGAGAAGAGACTCCATAGTTTCCCCTAACTGACCATGTTCAACCATTCACACACAAGCCTCAGCTTGACCTCACAGTCCCTCTGTCTCTCACACACACTCACACAGACACACACTCACACAGACACACACTCACATATACTCACACCCATACACATATTCACACATCCATTCACATACACTCACACACACTCACATATTCACATACCCATTCATACACAACTCATACTCACATACTCACACACACACTCACACTCATACACTCTTACATATACTCATACACACATTCACACATACACACACTCACATACACACACTCCTAACACTCATACATAACTCATACACACTCATATGCACACACATTCACACATTCACACACACATTCACATACTAACACCCATACATATATTCACACATTTACACACTCAGGCTCACACACAGTCATACACACTCACATACATGTACACATTCTCACACACACACATACACATGCACACTCTCACACACATACACACTCACATATCCTCACACAGACACACATATTCATACTCACACATACTCAAACACACTCACATACACTCACACACACAGTCACACACATACACACAATACACACTCACATACACTCCTCACATACTCACATACACTCTCTCTCTTTCACACACACACACACACACACACACACACACACACACACACACACACACCCCTAAAACTACTAATAATTAAACATATAGCCTGTCTATTATCAGATCTGCCCAACTAAAATCATCAGTGCTTTCCAATGACCAAAGCCAAATCCCGTAGATATTCGAATGCTACAGAGACTCATAAAACTTCTGTTGATGTTGGTGAGGCTGGACCGATCAGAGGTGGTTTAGACACACCCCTGAGAATCAGAGGAGGAAGCTGACAGGTGAGAGAGGCTGGAGCACAAAAAGAGTTTCACAGAACAGAGGCATTGCTCCCTCATGTAGATGGGGACTGTGGGCAGGGCTGGCCTTGGGGCACTCCCTTCTGAGGAACCCCCAGCCCTTCCTCTCCAAGGCTGTGGTTGCTTTTATGGCTGGTAATCTAAAGCTCCTGTGATATCCGGGTGTCTGTGGCCTCCAGGTCTGATCTGTTTCCAAGGCAGCCCTGACTGTGGCTGTTTCTTTGCTGTCTATGTCTCACTACATCAATCAGAGAGATCTTCCTAAGCCAGAACCTTCTGGCAGGGCTGTGCATAGTGGGCTCTGACCAGGGACACAATGGCCATCCAGCCCTCTGTGTATCCAAAGCCCCTGTCTTCTTACCCCTACTCTCAAAATCCTCTGTTCTTCATCCTGCCATTCACAAGCGGCCATTTTACACGACATGACTGTGGGGGAAGATTGATGATGGCCTCGGTCATGGTGGGCTGAGACACTGAGGCTAACACACCTCCCAGAGGCCACCCTGCTGTTGTCTTTTCAGGGCTTTGGTCTCTGAGGCTTTTCCTTATGTCACTGATCCTACGTACCCAGAAAACAGAAAAGGGACACTTCTCTTCATCTGGGGGGGCAGGTCAGTGGCTCAGAGAGATCAATACAGTCCAGGCTGACCCTGAACTTGCTATGTTGCTGAAGACGAGTATGAACATCTGTTCCTCTTGTACCTTCCTCCTGAGACATAGGATTACAGGTGTGCACCACCATGCTTAGTTTTTGTGGTATTGTGGGTGAAAGTTCTGTACATGCTGGGAAGGCACTCTGTCAACTGAATAGCCCTGAGCCTGAGAGTCTCTTTCTGGGGTAGCCTAGAACACCCAGAACCAGAAGCATCGGCAACTGACTTGTTAGCTTCCTGGGGTACCCTGGTAAGCCATGGGAAAGCTAGGCATTCAGAGATTATTAGACAGGCCCCACAAAGCACAGGCTATTAAGAGGTGGTGACTGGAAGATTTTTTTTTTCCCAACTTCAAAAGATTCCCTTTAAAGGTGGGCTCTAGAATGTTCTGAGGGACTGGGGAAGGTAGGAGAGGGACAAATGAAAACTTGGAAGTTTTCATGGTAGACCAGGTGGGCTTCCGGCAGCAGTGGTGTGAAGAAGGAGGCTTGGCCTTCTCACTTGACCCTGGGTCTTCCAGCTTTCTTGGGGCTGATAACACTGTTCTTCCCAACAGCTATGCCTGGTCACAGTCTGTTCTTCTCAGACCCTGCCCTGCTGGATGCCAGTGTCATGGCTGCTGAACCTGTTCTTCATCACCCGATGGGAAGCGTGCCCCGGCTCTGAGCAGGGAGACAGAGCCACGAGGCTGTTGACTTGGGTATGATTCTTTACGTTTATTTGTTTGTGTATGTCTGCGTGGGTGCATGTGTGCAATACCGAGTTATGCCTGTGAAGGTCAGAGGACCAATTTATGGGAGTCCTTGTTCTGCCTGTTTTATACCATTCTTATGAGAAGTGATATTTACAGTATTGTAAGGCATTTATAATATTTATACGGCATCTTCTGCTGCCATGTGTACTAGAATGAACAACTCCCTGACTTGGAAGCTTGCATCTCTTCGGGATAGTCAGTCCATTTCCCATTCTGAGTTGTTTGTTTGTTTTGTTTTTTTGAGACAGGGTTTCTCTGTATAAGCACTGGCTGTCCTGAAACTCACTCTGTAGACCAGGCTGGCCTTGAACTCAGAAATCCCCCTGCCTCTGCCTCCCAAGTGCTGGGATTAAAGGTGTGTGCCACCACTGCCTGGCTCCATTCTGAGGTTTTAATTATCAGAGCCATGACTTACGATGAAGAAAAGAAAAAAATCAATTACTTGAGCCTGGTGGTACCTGTCTGCAGTCCCTTGCATCTGTCTGGCAGGCTGAGGAAGGTGATAAGATGAAGTGACCTGGACTGCATAGTGAGCCCAGCCAGCATGGGCAACCTAGATGGTCTCAAAACACTGGAGAATGCAGAGAAGGCTGGGGACATAGTTCTGTGGTGGATCACTTGAAGCCTTCCTTTGTTAGGCACAGACAATGAACAATTTTGCCTGGAGGCACACAGCACAGAACCAACAATCAACTTAATTACTCTTTCCAAGGCTTACCAGATGGCTGTCCACACCACCTGTGGCTTCCTTTTTAAACTGTTTGCTGCATACCCCCAGCTGTTTATGTGCTGCTCTCAATATTTAAAATTGCTCCGCAGTTCAAAGTGATTTTGGTGCTTTTAGGACATCACCCTCATGCAGGATCAGCCTTTCCTTTGCCTCCTATTCCTAGCCCAGGGTCTGGTGTACAAACTCCAGAGCTCCTTGTGCTTCCGTGCCCCACCCTTCCTGCTCTGAGACAGGGTCTCTTGTTTTCAGGTTGACCCTAAACTCAAAATGTAGCTGAGGAGGACCTTGAACTTCTGTTCCTTCTGCCCCAACCTCCCAAGTGCCAGAATTATAGGCGTGGACCACCACACCCAGTTTATGTGGTACTGGCACCAAACCCAAGTTTTGTGGCGTGCTAGGCAAACAATTGAGCTATGTCCTTAGCCACTAATCTTTTTTCCCCCCTAATGATTATATTTTAAAAATTACTTTTATTTACTTGTGTATATTTGTGCAGTGGGAGGAGAGGGCTTAGTCTTAACATAGGAGACCTCCTTCCCCTCTTGGCTCTTCAGGAAAGACCTATTGGAAGAGAGCTGTCTGTGCAGGGCACCCTCATCTTGTCACAAGCATGTATGCCTTTTTTGTTGAGCAGGCTTTTGTGACCACAGTGGCCAGAGACAGCCTTACAAGGAGTTATACCTGTGGCTGTCCTAGTTTGGTTCCTTCTCCTCTGACCACTTGTCCCTAGTCCCTGAGGCCTTTTCCTTCTGCCTCTACCCTGGGGAAGTTCCAGGCAGAAGCTGTTGGACAGAGCAGCTCTGGATTCTGTGGTGGAGCAGGGGCCATATTGGGAGGGGCTGGTTGAGGGTCTCTGGACAAAAACAGAGAGTTGACAAAGGATAAGCAAATGCTTCTGGCCCGGGTTGAGCTTTGGGCTGCTGCTCTGACCTGTGGCCTGCACAGCATAGGGGTCTCAGCTTTATTGACCCCCTTACCCACACCTTAAGGACCCACTCCTGGGACCAAGGAACTAGGCAGCTAAGGGTGGAGGAAGCCAAGCTTTCAGGAAGGGTGCTGGCTGACTAGCTTTTCCTTCTGAGTATTCTCCCTTCAGGTCCCTCCAAAAATGGTGTGGGGGAAGGGAAGAAACGGAGAGTTGGCCATCACTCCCCAGGGCTGCCATACCTGTCTGACCAGCTGCTCCCTTTCTCCTTCCGCTTTCTCCTCTCACTGGCTTGGGGCACCAGCCAAGGTTCCCTCCCTTTGGTTTGCAGGAGAAAGTCTCTGGTCTTGCTGGGTGTGGACCTGTGTGAGAGAGGGGGTGGTAAACACACACCCAAGTCGATTTTCACCTTAAAATGGAGTGTTGATTCAGAGGATGTGAGAGGGCCTGGTGTAAATAGGATTTCTCTTTTCCTAGGAAGCTGGAAGCCCAAGGCTGTGGGCTGTGGGCCGGGCTCCTGGCAAAGGACAGGCAAGGAAGGAAACCGGTCACTGTGTGCCCTTTGGGATTTCTAGATTGGTCTTTCTGGAAGTGACCTCAGAGATTCAAACACACACACACACACACACACACACACACACACACACACAGGCGCGCGCGCGCATACAGAGAGAGAGAGAGAGAGAGAGAGAGAGAGAGAGAGGCGCTGTGAAGGGAACTTGCCTATGTGTCTCTAGGGTCTGTGTCCCTTTTGGTAGGAACCTATAGGTGCCCATCCTGGGTCTCTGTCTCTTTGCCTATATGTGCCCATTCCTCTGGAGTCCTGGGTGTTTCTCCTGGAGAAGGGGAGGAATCCATAGTCCTCTTAGTAGGTGCTTACTTTTTCCCCTGGCTGTGGGGTGGTGTCTGCTAGCTGCCCTGTCCCCCAGGGGATTTGGATATCTGTCATCTTTTGGTTTCCTTAATTGAGATGCATCCAATCCCCACATCACTCCCTGAAGTACCTTCCAGAGAGCCCAGCCCATCAGGTAATTTAATTGCAGGTGAAATCTTTGCCTTGGGGACCCAAACCTCTTGCCTTCTACAGACAGCATGCCACAGCCTGCCCCTCCCAGACCTGGAGGGCCTTGCTCAGCTCCCCTGTCTCTAACCTCCCACAGGTGCAGGCTGTGCCCCAGCTTGCTCTCCTGACTCACTCTGATAATGGGATAATGAGTTCAGAGAGACAGGTGCAGGGAGAGGGTACTATCCCCATCACATCTGGCCAGCTTGGGGCCAGGGCAGAGAAGGAAGGGTCCAGGTGGCTGGAGAATGAGTCACGAGTAGGGCCATCCTGGTCCAAGGTACCATGACTCACTGTGTTGAGAGCCTTGGGAAGGTGTCTCCAAAGAAGAAATTGCAGCGAAGCCCCTGTGATATATAGTGCCGTGTCCAGAGAAAAAGAACTGTGTTTGACTTCTCTTTACCTTGCACCCAGAGAGAAGGCAGCTAGAAGCATGTGTTCATTCATTCTGCAAATATCTCCCTTTGCCAGCCTATGGGCGCTGGATGCCCCACAGGTAGCGGGGTGGGGTGGTAATGTTAGCTGTGTCCTGGACAGACAAGGCTAACAGAAGCTTGGGAGTGGAAAGGCTCTGCTCGCCTGCCTGGCCAGCCCCACCTAATGGAGGTATTAGGAGAGATGAGCCAGATGTGGTGGGGAACACCCTCAGTCCCAGTGCTGGGTGGTAAAGGAGCCAGCTTTGGTTAGGCTCCAGGGTACTTATACACCCAAAGGGGTTGTGACCCCCAGATTCCGAACCACGGGATATTTGATATGTCACTTCTGGGAAAGTGTAGCTCTATGCCTAGAGGAATTGCAACCCACTGGTGGAGAACCTGCTGCATATCTGTTATGTGACCCCTGAGGAAGGGTCCTTCCGACCTTCCTTGAGTTTCAACTTCTAGTGAGTTCTAGTAACCTGCTTGACTTGAGACACCGTCCCCCCCCCCCCTTTAAAAAAAAAAAAAAAACAAACTAAAATGCCTGGGAACTCTTTCTGCTCAGACCTCCCAGAGTAGCTCTCACCGGAGGGCAGGAGAAAGGACAGCTTAGATCCCTGTGCTCAGAGACCCCAGGCTCACTTCCTGCCTTCACAGGGCTCAATCGCTCTCTCCTGGATTTTTAGGGTGGGGTTGGAGAGGGATTGCGGGTGGGAGCAGCTCTCTACTGCCCTCACCTGAGTCCTGTCTGGAGGTTGTAGATGTTGGGTTAGGCCCTGCCCTCTAGTGTCTAGCCACTCAGGTAAGAGGCCCTTTTCCCTCCCCTGGGGCAGGGCTCTTCCTTTATAAAGGGCCTTTGCTGGGCGCTGTCCCACCGTCTAGAAGCAGCTGCTCAGCTCGCTCTCGAACCTCCGTCTTGAGCTCACTGCCTTCACTCCCAACTTCACCATGTCCATCAGGGTGACTCAGAAATCCTACAAGATGTCCACCTCCGGTCCCCGGACCTTCAGCAGCCGCTCGTTCACGAGTGGACCCGGTGCCCGCATCAGCTCTTCCAGCTTTTCCCGGGTGGGCAGCAGCAGCAGCAGCTTCCGGGGAGGCCTGGGTACCGGCGTGGGCCTGGGTGGCTTTGGCGGAGCTGGTGTCGGGGGCATCACAGCGGTCACGGTGAACCAGAGCCTGCTGAGCCCCTTGAAACTGGAGGTGGACCCCACCATCCAGGCTGTGCGCACTCAGGAGAAGGAGCAGATTAAATCCCTGAATAACAAGTTCGCCTCCTTCATTGACAAGGTGAGAGCCCTCTCTTTCTGACTAACCGTCCAGTGCTCTTTCTTCTGCCTTCACAAAGTTGCGTACACCTCTGCCCCCCATGAGCTCCCGTTGAGACCCACTCATCCTTCTCTTATACACTTTGATTTGGGCCGAGAGGGTCTGAAGTGCTTGTGACTAAATCCTGGGGCACCTCCCTCTCCACCGGCTGGCCTGGTCCCTTCCCTGTCGCTTTGCACTCTGGTGGCAGGGATGACCACCCCCACCCCCACCCCATCCCTCGCCCCCAAGGTTTCCTCTTGGTGCCCTGTGCATTTTTCTACCTTCCTGTTAAATAATGGAGGGTTGCGTAAGATTTTAGAAGGTTACAGGTATCTTGATAGAATCCGACAAACGCAGATGGAGTTCTTTGGTGCCCAAGGCCAGAGAGTGGGGGCTCCAGGTTGAGTCACTGCTCGGTCCCTGTCCTCCTCTAGTGTGGGCGGGGCTGCTACGGAGCAAGGCGGAGGTCTTGGGTCTGCCCTTCCACCAGGAGGAGCTCCGGTGTTGGGGTGGAGCGCGGGGAGGGGGAGTCGCGGGGCTCCGCCTCGGGAAGGCCCTGGCAGGATTCAAAGTCTGCGGGCGTTGGACACTCCGCTCCTGTTTCATGACTTGTTAAAACCGGAATTTATGGTCCCAGATAGCGTCGGCCTGCCCACGCCCCTCTGCGAGTTTGGCCCTTGTACCCCTTTCACTCTTTCTACCGTGGCTCCGCCCCAACTGCTTGGTTCCTTTGCAACCCGAAAGCCAGGCCAGGTTTTGCAGTCCTGTGGCTCAGTGGCCTTCGTGGCCCCGGGACGATTGGCCCTTTCTGCTGACTGGCTCCTAAGAGGCGGTGTGGGAACGGGAGGAGGGAAAACACGGGGCTGAGCCCTTGGAATCGGACGACCCAGGAGCGTCTGCCTCTTCTTCAGCAGGGCTTGCTAGCTCCAAGGGCCCCTAGCTTCTCACTGAGTCCCGATGGAGAGCAGTTGGCACAGACATAGCGTGTGCCTTGTGGTTACAGGGTCCCGCAATTTCCTCCGATGGGCCATCTTGTCAAGTTTGACTTCCTTATCTGTAAAACGGACATGACAGGCCCCAAATCAGTTTCTCGGTCTGTTCAGCTCAAAGTGGGAAGAGGTTTAGCAGCACCTGGCCGGAATTCAGCATTCCATTAAGACGAAATGCTGGAATTACTTGGGTTATTTGTCTTTTTTTTTTTTTTTTTTTGTAATTACGGGGAAGAAAGTATTTATAGCGTGGGTGTGGGAAAGTAATTGGATTGTTCCATCAGGATGTCTTCTTTCTAGTTTCCCCAGTTTAAAAAGTTAGAGCTCGGGGCTGAGAGTACAAAGTGCATTTCGCTCCTTTGGAGCGGTCAGGCTATTATCCTTACAAAAGACGTTCCCCTGTACCACGTCTTGGATTGCATGCTTTAAGATGTGAAGGCGGTGGGGGTGGGGGGTGGGGGGTGGGGGGGTTTGTTGGTTGTGGACAAGTGGGCAAGAGGGTGGCAGGAATCCCAAGGTTGAGGGGTCTCCAAGGCTGCTCCAGCAGGGTGAGAAAGATGAAAGGAGACATACCTGCTTGCTCTCTTGCCTCATCATGTGCTAAAAGTGGGCCCTCTGTGAAGAAGGGACTCCCAAAAGCCCCTACCCACCCAGATCAAGTTACTGTAGAAACCCTTAACAAGCATTTCCGGATGCAGGGAGAAAGGTTCTTTATTCAAGATCTCTTCAAATATTCATCAATAGTGTAATAGATGCCATTCTCAATCCTACATACAAGGTAAGGAACAGACTTTTAGAAACCGAGGCTGGGATGTATCGTCTATGCAAATAAAAGCCCCTCCTCAGCTACAGCTTCAGCCCCTCCCATCCCAAGTGCTGGAGGAACATGGCTTCTAATGCCACCACCATGACACTGTGCTATTTCCCCAGGTTGTATGTGACCATGGGAAGAGAGAATGATTGTCTCCCTCCCTCCAGACCCTAGCCTGATGTGGACTTTTATTTTTGGCCGTGTCCTCCCCACGCAGGTGCGCTTCCTGGAGCAGCAGAACAAGATGCTGGAGACCAAGTGGAGCCTGTTGCAGCAGCAGAAGACATCGAGGAGCAACATGGACAACATGTTTGAGAGCTACATCAACAACCTTCGCAGGCAGCTGGAAGCCCTGGGCCAGGAGAAGCTGAAGCTGGAGGCGGAGCTCGGCAACATGCAGGGTCTGGTGGAGGACTTCAAGAACAAGTGAGCCCCTCCCTGAATAAAGTCCTCTCACGTTGTCTCACTTTTGGGGACAGAGGCCTAAGTTCCCGTGGCCCTCTGCTTACGGGCAGTTTGGTCCTGTGGCCATACAGTCAGTTTTGCTTCAGTCTCAGGACTGTCTAGCTCAGGGCAACAAATTCCCTGGTTGAATAGTGTGCCTAAGCTGGGCATGGTGGCACATCTTTGTAATTATTTCACTCAGGAGACAGAGGTGGGAGGATTGCACAAACACAGCCCAATTTCACAGTGAGCTTTAGGCCAGCCAGAGCTACATAGTAAGATTTATTTATTTATTAGCTTGTTTATGTATTTATTTTGCACTAAGATGAGAGAGGCAGTTAGCAGTCCTCACTCACTTTTATTCTAATAGTTACGATCTGGCTAGCTCTCCAGAGGGTGCTCTGAGGTCTCATGACAGGCTCCATGCTAACTCTCTCAGCAAGCCAAATCTAATGTGTATTTGGAGAGTGCTTTTCTGCTCCAGGGCTCCCCACTGGCTGAGTACAAGGTTGGGTGGGGGTTGGGGAATGGGTATGGAGAGCAGAAGGATCAGCCTTGCATGCCCTACATGTCTGAACTGAGACAGTCATCTTCCCATCAGAGAGCAAGGTGGGGTAGGAGCGTCTCCCTTCATGAACACATTTAGCACTTACAAAGCCTTGGGCTCCGTCCCTGGCAGCAGCAGACCCAGGGCAGCCTTCGCCTTTACCCACTGACTCCTGTTTTTTTTTTTTTTTTTCCCAGGTATGAGGATGAGATCAACAAGCGTACAGAGATGGAGAATGATTTTGTCCTCATCAAGAAGGTGAGAGCCTGGGGGCGGGGCTACAGAGGTGGTGCAGAGGTTAAGAGGACCTGCCTTTCTTCCAGAGGGCCTGAGTTCAGTTCCTGCTACCCATATCAAATGGCTCACAGCAGCCCGTAACTGCAGCTCCAGGGATCCGGTGCCTCGGGCCTCTGAGGGCACCTGAACTCTTGTGTGCATAACCACATGCAGAAACACACACACATAATTAAACATGATAAAAATTAATTTAAAAAAATAGAGAAGAAGGACAGACCATCTTATCTATATGCAGACATGGGAGGCGTGGCTTTGGGACTTAGACTAGAAATTCTCTGGGATTTTCTACTGAACTCATTGCTTTCCAAGTAATAGGACAGATTCTTTTGCCATCCAATGCCTTCTAGATAGCAATAGACAGGACAGAGAGTTAGCTTCCTGAAGTTAGATAGTATACCAGATATCAAGTTGGACAAGGTAAGCAGTCTAGCCTTAGCTTTCTGGAGGGGGAAGGATAGGGGTAGGAGCCTGCAGGAAGCAGAGATAAAGACACATGGCTGGAGAGATGGCTCAGCAGTTGAGAGCACTGGATGCTCTTCCAAAGGATCCAGGTTCGATTCCCAGCACCCACATGGCAGCTCACAACTGTTTGTAACTTCAGTTCCAGAGACTCTGACACCCTCATGTAGACACACATGCAGGCAGAGTACCAATGCAATATTATTATAATAAAATAAAATAAAATAATAATAATAATAATAATAATAATAATAATAATAATAATAATAATAATAATAAATGCATGGCTGGGATCCAGGGGAATAGAAAGAGGCTGGGTTGGAGGATCAGCAAGTGTCAACCATGGGCAGATGTTGGGAGCCCCTGAGCACTGAACTTGGGCTCCTCACCCCACCCTCAGGATGTGGATGAAGCATACATGAACAAGGTGGAACTCGAGTCCCGCCTGGAAGGACTGACTGACGAGATCAACTTCCTCCGACAGATCCATGAAGAGGTACGTTCTCAGGGGCTGGAGTGGACTGGCCCTCCAGCCTGTCAGTGTCTGGCTCTGGCACCCAGTCAACAGGTTGTTTCTGTCTTCCAGTACACCAGTCAGCAAGGGCTCTGTTCAATGACTATAGGCAGCGGTTAAAATTGTTATAGAGGCTCTGTCCACTACTTGAGTTAGGGAAATGGGCTGAGGATTGAACAAACCCATCCCAGGTCCTCATACAGAGTGGGAACCCAGCCTAACTTAGCTCATGGTGTCCTCAAAGCCCCTCCCCTGCTCTTTGAGCTTTTTTGAAGACCCTCTTTCTCCTTGGCTGTTTACCTAACTTCAGGTTTCTCTTGATGCCTCCCTTCATGGCTCAGATTTTTTGACCCTAACACTAATCCTGAGTCTTCTTTCCACTGTAAATTTAATGTCTTCAAACCCTGGTTCTCACTTGCTCCTTTGTCACGTTGCAAAGGGCCCTGTGAACGGGGACAGAGCCTTACCACCTGCCCCTGCCCTACAGGAGATCCGTGAGTTGCAGTCTCAGATCTCAGACACGTCTGTGGTGTTGTCCATGGACAACAGCCGTTCCCTGGACATGGACGGCATCATCGCTGAAGTTCGTGCCCAGTATGAGGAGATCGCCAACCGCAGCCGGGCTGAGGCTGAAACCATGTACCAGATTAAGGTAAAGAGTGGGATCACAAGCCGGGCCTCCCTTCCTGGCCAGTTCTGTGCCCTGGATCATGAGGAGGGAACAGAATTCCAAATTTCACTCTGCCTGCTGTGGGCTGGCTCGGCACAATGGAAGCTTGGAGTTCTGGAGAGGGGCCTTCAGTGGTGTGTGCATGTGAGCATGTGAGCATGTATGCGTGTGAGCGTGGGTGAGATTTCAGCTAAAAACCTCACTTCCCTTCTTGCCCCTGCAGTATGAGGAATTGCAGACCCTGGCTGGGAAGCACGGGGATGATCTGCGCCGCACGAAGACGGAGATCTCCGAGATGAACCGCAACATCAGCCGCCTGCAGGCGGAGATTGAAGCCCTCAAAGGCCAGGTACTGGTGGGCGTGGCTGGGACTGGGTGGGCGTGGCTGGGGCTGGGGCTGGGGCTGGGGCTGGGGCTGGGGCTGGGGCTGGGGCTGGGGCTGGGGCTGGGGCTGGGGCTGGGGCTGGGGCTGGGGCTGGGAGCAGCTCTAGGACTTGCCTAGCATTGCCTAAAGCCCTGGTTCAGTATGGCTTAAATCCAGGTGTGGCGACACACACTGGCAATTGGTAGGCTACAAAAGAAGGGTTGTAAAGTCAAGGCCAGCCTGGGCTATATAGTGAGTTCCAGGCTAGCCTGGGCTTCAAAACTAATGACCAACAAAAAAGCTCAATGAGGATGGGTTTTAGGGAGGGACGTACACCAGATACCACCTGGTGCTCATGTGTCTCCTTCGCCACAGAGGGCAACCCTGGAAGCAGCCATTGCTGATGCCGAGCAGCGCGGGGAGATGGCCATTAAGGATGCCCAGGACAAACTGTCTGAGCTGGAGGCTGCCCTGCAACGAGCCAAGCAGGACATGGCCAGGCAGCTGCGCGAGTACCAGGAACTCATGAACGTCAAGCTGGCTCTGGACATCGAGATCGCCACTTACCGCAAGCTTCTGGAGGGCGAGGAGAGCAGGTGGGTTTGGAGGTCTCAGAAAACATGGAATGGGGAGGAGTGGGTGCTGTCCGGGGCCCTCCTGGGATGTGGATTCTGCACTGGGATGAAAAGGGCCAAGAGTTGGCCCTGACACCCTACACATCTGGTTACAGGCTGGAGTCTGGGATGCAGAACATGAGTATCCATACGAAGACCACCAGTGGCTACTCAGGTGAGTGTCCTGGGCCTTGGGGATGGAGGGTGGGGGGCCCAGGAGGTCAGGGCTTTGAGAGATGCTGTGCTCAAAAGCAGTTGACAAGGGAAGGGGTTTGACTCCTGTTCTTGGCAGAATTCCAGAGTGATTGGTGACAGATTAAGGGCACAATATGCTCGGCAATAGAGTCCCCCACAAATGCTAGCTGTGTGCCGGACCTGTGCTAAGTTCCTCACGTGTGTTATTGTCTTCTATGCTTCTTCACATTTTGCAACCTCAAAACTCCCTCCATATAGCTTGAGAGATGGGATCATTTAAGATGTAGTCAAAGACATGCAGCTAAAAGGGGAGCCTTTTTGATGTTCAGTACTCCGTATCGATAAGGAGTGACCCAGGCAGGAGTTGGTCAGGTCTAGACCAGCCTAGACCAGCCTAGACCAGCCTAGACCAGCCTCTCCATCTGTGGTTGTCAGGGGGTAACTAGGGAGAAGGGGATTTAAGCCTGTACTCACATGGCTGTCTCTATCCCTCGTCGTGGAGCAGGAGGACTGAGCTCATCCTATGGAGGACTCACTAGCCCTGGCTTCAGCTATGGAGTGAGCTCCTTCCAGCCCGGCTTCGGTTCTGTTGGGGGATCCAGCACTTTTAGCCGCACCAAGGCTGTGGTCGTGAAGAAGATTGAAACCCGAGATGGGAAGCTGGTGTCCGAGTCTTCTGATGTTGTGTCCAAGTGAATGGCCACTGAAGTCGTTGCCAGCCTGAGCTCCTGCAGCTGCTCAGGGCTCATGGGGAGACAGCTGTATGGCGTCCCTGTATAGAGTACAGGGAACTAGAGACCCGCCCTAGGGTCAGCCCTAACCCTATGGCCAACCTTGGGAGGAATTTTGTATCTGGGATATCCCAATGGCCCCTGCCTCCCACCCAAACCCAATTCAATTGTATTTTTCAAAATAAAGCCTCAGGTGGTTCTATCAACTAACTGGCTTTGGTGTGTTTGTATTCATGTAGGTGGGAGGGGTTGGGCAGGAGGCTCCTTCCTGGGAAACAGAAGCCGAGTGTGCTGGGCAGGGATGTCTTTATTCTCCAGGCTGTTCCAAGAGAATGTCTATACTCTGGCTATGGAGCATGGTTCTTCACCAATGCATAGCCTCTCACAGTTTACAGCAGGGTCTCAGATGTCCAGGTTCCATCAAGCTTTGCAGTAACTTGGCAAGGAATCAGGTTTTGGGTGGTCCTATCAGAGAGACTCAGTGTGCTGCTCCCCAGACCTCAGGCATTAGAGTGGCTGAGTGGGGCATCAAAGTAAAGACTTCCCAGTTCTCCAGCCTGTCTTTGGCCAGAGACACGGCTTCCTTGTGTTTAGGTGTATTTGTTTGCCTTTCCTATGTACTTTCCAGGGACCTAGGAGGTCTGGTTTCCCACCCTTCCAGATGTCCAGAGTCTATTTTTAGTGATGGAGTGTATTGGGCCTGCAATTTCTAGATGCCACGATCGTTTACTATAGGACTTGGCACAGACACATGGGTTTGCCCTGCTCCTCACCAACACACCCACCCACATGGCTCTTAACCACTCCTGCCTCCCCCTCCCTTGTAATCTTGATAGAAAGGGTGTGTATGGAGCCCAGTGTTTGTATGTGGAGGGTGGACTGTGTGCTTATGGGTGTGTATAGGTTCATTGAAGTGTGTGAATGGGTATGCCTATCTGTCAAGCAAGTATCCCAAGGTTTAGAGCAGGGCAGGAGAGTGTTAGGAGACAGGTCCATGAGGCATTACCAACACCATTGCCATCAGTGTGGAGATTCCCACAGTCACATGGTCCATGCAGCCCCAGGCTAGGTGTGCATGAGGCTTTTGCTATTTCAGATTTGTTGAAAAGTGGTAGAGAACTGGTACAGAGGGGACAGGAAGTAGGGCCAGACTGGACAGGAAGTAGGAACAGACTGGACAGGAAGTAGGGCCAGACTGGACAGGAAGTAGGAACAGACTAGACAGGAAGTAGGAACAGACTGGACAGGAAGTAGGAACAGACTGGTACAGGAAACTCCCAATTATTTCCCAGTTCCCTGGCATCAGCCTTATCACCTTCCTAACTACCTGGCTCTGTGGATCTGGGCTTTTAGGCTGTCATTGTCCTTCCAAGCCTTCTACCATGCTCAGCCAGGGCCAAGGAGCCTAAGTAAGGATCTTAAGTAAGGGACTTCAGTCATTATCGTGTTAGGCAGAGCTTGGGCACCAACAGCCCCAGTAGGTTGGGTTTGGCAGCCTATCCTTACTTATAAAGCAATTAAAGAAACCAAATAATAGTAAAAACCAGAAAAAGGACTCTTCAACATGGTCACCTTGGGAAGAGAAACACAGAGAAACCCCCAAGTCCATTTTTAGGATCCTGGCTCCAGTTTTGGGGTTAAGTAGAGCACCAGAGTTAGGCATAGCTGTGCAGTCATGGCCAGGGAATAGTCCTGCCTACCACTGGACCATTATTTTCTTGCCTCCAGCAAGGTGGTCTGACAACTTGTCAATCTGAGCGTGAAGACACACCACCCTTTGTGCTTTCAAACATTTACATTTTATTTTTTATTTACTCATTGTGTGTAGGCGTGTGTGTCCATGTGGAGGTTAGAGAATGACCTGTAGGAATTGTTCTCATTTTCACTCTGGGTCCTGAGGGTGGAATTCGGGTCAGCAGGCTTGGCGTCAAGTGTCTTTATCATCTGAGTCATTTCCACGGTCTTCCTACTTTTACTTTTATTATTGTTGTTGTTGTTATTATTATTTTTAATACAGGGTCTTACTGTAGCCTAGACTGCTTTTGAAGTCCCTGTCCACCTGCCTTAGATGGGATGACAGGTGTACACTAACACCCTTGGAGGTAAATGCAGTTTTATTACCATTTACAAACACATCCAAAGCGAGTCCCAGGAAACAGGAGGAGAGTTATTAGGATCGCCCTGGGCGACTGGAACATGCTGAGAGACCTCTTGCCCACTAGTGCCCCAAGTCAATATTTTCAGTTTTGCCACACCCAGTCCTTGAAGCCAGCCACCTGTCTTATCAGGCTCCGTTGCCAGGCAATGGGCAGGTTGGGTGCAGCCTCCGTTCATAGTTCCCAGGTGATCTTCACACTCTGGATGTTTGCTGAAGGGAAGGCAACACAGCTCCTCCATGTTGGAACCTATCTGCTTTCATGTGCACTCACCACGGGGTAAGGCCATTACTGCTCAGGAGGACCCTTCTTGTCAGAATTTATGCATTTATTTATTTTTAGTCTTCTTTAAAGAATTTACTTTTATGGGTACAGGTGTTTTGCTTGCATATATGTGCACGTATGTGTCCCATAAAGATCAGAAGACAGTGCTGGGACAAGAGTTACAGACAGTTGTGAGTTGCCATGTGAGGGCTTACAGACAGCAGTGAGCTGTCTTGTGGGTGCTGGGAATTGAACCAGAGTTTTCTGGAACAGAAACTAGTGCTAAGCCATCTCTCCAGCTCCTACTTTTGATCCCCAACACCATATAAATCAGGCATGGTGGCACAGGCCTATTATCCCAGCACTCAGGAGGTAGAGGCAGGAGGATCAGAAGTTCAAGTTTGAGGCCAGCCTGGGCTACAGGAGATCGTGTCTTGATGAATGAATAAATGAATGAAATACAGTCTTTATTTACATGAGGAAACTTGGGAGAATAGAAGATAAACATTTTAAAACACACATAGCCCTGAATACTCGTAGGCTCTCCATCTGGAGATTCAGCCAACCATGGACAGAAGACATTCCAGGAGAAGGGACGGCACCCATCTCTCAAACATTCATATTTCCTCTCTTGTCCTTATGACCTAAATAAGACAGTCTAACATTATGTAGCATTTACATGATATTAAACGTAGACTAGTGAGAACTCACAGCATAAGGAGCTGGTGTGACCCATGCTCGTAACTACAGCTCTTGAGAGCAAGAGGATGTGCGTTCAATGCTAGCCTGGACTAAATAGCTAGACTTTGTCTCAAATCAAAAGCCAAAACCAAACCCAAACAAAAATCAAAAACCAAAACCAACCAAAAAAACAAAACAAAACCCCAAAACAATAACCTTCCATGCCCCCCCAAACCCAAACCCCCACCTCCTTAAAAAAAAAAAAAACAAAAAACAAAAAAAATCAAAACCCAAACCAAAAACCCATACAAACTAAATACAATCAAAGCAAAATGGAGACCAAGTTACAGGAGGGCGTGTTAGGTTCAGTGCAGATCCTGCAAGGTTTTATTTGGGAGACAAACTCTCAGTATTTGGTACCCAGTGGGTCCTGAAGTCAGTTTCTACAAGGGCCAAGGGCTTCATTCCTGCAGGGCCTGTGCTTAGTGAATGAAAGAAACAAACATGGCCACTCCTAGGTAAGGTGGAGGAGGAAGTTTATGATAGATAAGAAGAATCGTCTATGCAGCGAGATCTGAGGGAGTCCAGAGTGAACATGACCCTGAGCCTGTGAGGAGATGGGGAGGGGAGAAAGGAGAGGAAAGAACAGCTGCCAACCAAGAGGAGCAGCCTGAGCCAAGAGACTGGCCAAGAGAGTAGGCGAAAAGACCAGGGAACCAAAATGGCTGGATTATGTAGGGAAGGACAGTCCGGCACAAGAGAAGTTTAGGGTAGAGGGCAGGGCACACCAGGCAGGAGGGGCCTGTAGAGGATGCAGGGGTGCTAGGAGAACCCAGAGACTAGGTCTGCTTTGCTGTGTTAGATTGACACTTGAATCATTTGTTCTGGGTTCAAAACCTAACACTGACCCCCTTACAGCTTGAAATGATGATCCTGAAAGGCAGGTTAGGTCCCAGAGTCACCAATTTCCTTTTGGTCACACTCTATTTATTTATTTATTTATTTTCAAAAATCACATATAAGCTGATTTTAAATTAAAAAAATAAATCTATTATTTAAAATAATTTAAATTAAAAATTACTTTCTGCATTTGAGTGGGCCAGACGAGCCTGTAATATAGAATTCAAGAGTCCGAGAAGGCTCTGGCCTGCCCCGTCGCCTGGTTTCTCTTTCGAAGAACAGCTGGGCTGTGTTTCTTGTGAGTTGTCCCTGGTGATGTCTGTGTATGTACAGTTCCTCAGGTTTGCACATGCGTACACATTCAGCAGTGTTGGCTTGTGCAAAGGGCAGGGCATAGCATGTTGTCATCCTCCTGCTTTGACATGGTGGCCCTGACAGTCATGGTGCTGCATCTCCAGATGCTCAGTGCCAACACAGTGGCTCACCCCTCTTGCATCTTTCCTTCTCATAGTCCAGGACTCTCCTCCACCCGCTATCACCCCAGTTTTCCAAACTTGTTCTTCTTCAGCTCCATTCTTGGGACTTGGAAATGCTAGCCACAGGACAGCTTCGTTGGGACCCTGACACATCATGGTTGGAAGGGGCTAGCCTTGGCTAACCCCAGGGCCCTTCACTCTCTTCCTTTTTCTTTCTCTGTGTGGCCCTAGCTGTCCTGGCACTTGCTCTGTAGACCAGGCTAACCTCGAACCCAGAGCTCTGCCTCCTAAGTGCTGGGGTTAAATACATGTACCACCATGCTTGCCCTCTGCTCTTTTACTGAGGTACTTTGTGTTAAGTCAATGTCCCATCGGTTAGCCATACCCCCAGATCCAGATGTTCCCTGAGAAATATCCAGCTCCCCAAGTTTTCCTGCTGCCCAGATCTGGATCTTTCCTGTTACTTGCCATAGTGGGTGTGGCTATTTATTGTCAACTGGGAAGAGGAAACCTCAATTGATGAATTGCCTCCATTGGCCAC